>NC_056628.2:113599364-113900654 GCF_002870075.4 Lactuca sativa
CTTTTGGTTTATAGTTGCATATCAATGTGTGGCTCGACATGCTAGTTCACTATAAACAAAGCTCTGATACCAACCTGTCACACCCCCGAACCAGGCGGCGGAAACGTCCGGGGGCTGTTGTGACTCAATTGTATACCATAACATCGAATATATATGAAACATAACAACATTCGTCACCATGCATTAATATAGTACAACCAGTAGCGTTTACATGGAATACACTGTTTAAATATTACATTCCCAAAAATAAATTGTTCGATTCGTACATAAATAAACTGCAAGCCATCACTGAATATGATTTCCTTTGATTCACTGGTTCCCTGAGAATACAAGTATTTTGAAAAAACGTCAACATATGGAATGTTGGTGAGTTCATAAGTTGTATTTGAAAAACAATGTTTCGTATCGTTTGAAAACCACCAGAAAATCCGATATTTTCTGAAAAGAAAAGATTTTGAAAACGGTTGTGAAGATCCATAAGTATGCTTGTTTGTTTCTATACTTGTAAAAATTGTTCACTAAAATTGTATGCATTTCGAATCCGGTATGTATTGAAAAACCTAGGAAAACCTGATGTTTTCCTAATCCTTTGAAATCCATGAAGTTACGTTGAAACCATTGCAAAAAGAGTAGTCTCATTCCCAGGCGACGTTGGATTATTTTTGAGCATGATTATTTGCTACAAACACGCGTTACACAAACAACTCGTCTATAGCAATACCAACGATCCCGTAGGCGTCGTCCGTACTAATCACGTTATCCAGCCGTCCTGACTACGTGTAGTCCCACATCCGAAGAGAAAGAGGACACGGAGGCCTCGATGACTCCATTAGTCGGTTGGGGATAAAAAGGTACGAGGGGTCCCAGACCCGCCTCGCATAAAAGGCAGACTCTACTAGCGACACTAAAGGACCCTTGGGGACCAGTAGTCTACAAGCCATTGAAAGTCCGGTTACGTCGTGTCGGATCGGTAAAACCCAACACTTCGTAAGATTGAAGTCTTCGGGCCTTAAGATCAGGTCGTCGGGCTAGCTAGGCTCAACGAACAAGACTTTACACTTGTGGGGCCCAAAGATAGTGCGTAGACGTCTGTGCACACTCGCATGTATAATGAATTCCCAATCGTTATTTGTATGAATCGTAGTATTGAAGTATCATAGTATCGTCGTGTTAGTAGTTTCGGATTTTTATTGGTTCGAGACCGAACCAATTCGTTTAACAACGACTTTTGGTGTTGTATTGTATTGTATTTTGTCGATAGTCGTGGTACCATTATTTGGTCAAATTGCATGCATTGAATTAGTCTTGAAAATTTTCTATTTTCAGCCCCTCCTTGTTTGTAAAATTTACTTTTTCAACCCTTTATTTAAATACTTTCCGGTTTGGTCCTTAAATCAATTTTTTTGACATTTTAACACCAAAAATTATTGAAATAAATATTTTTCAGCATATTTTTCATAGAAAACAGCTTAAATCCCTGAAATTTCAGTTTTACTCGGTTATAACCCTTCTTTTCGCAATTTTGACAATTTTGGCCCAAATTGTAAAATTTTTGCAACTTTGGTCCTTTTTAAATTTAAAAAGCATTTTAAACCTTTGAAAAGGTCTTGGATCACTTATGGTCCACTGTTTTACAGAAAATCACAGTTTTGGCCCTCCAAAACAGAAAAATTCGCATAATGGGCCTCATTGGGCCGAGATTCTAATTTTTAGCCCATTAAGCTTGAAATTTATGTTTTTAATCCTCTAAATGAGTATATTTCCAGAAATTGTTTTATTGAAACTGTTTTGACACACTTCATCCATCAGAATTCGTGAAATGTCAATTTGGACCCTTAATTTTGTATTTTTCACATTTTAGGCCCAAAATTTGTGTTTTTAGCCCAAAGAAAATTGTTACTAAACTACTTAGCCATTTTTCTTGAAACACTTTGTATGTAGAAACATATTTGATGCAAAAATCATTTAACATAAGATATATCTCGGTTTTGAGGGGTTTTATGGCTAGATCCAACATTTTAGCACACAAAAGCATACATGTAAGCATGGAAATCATACAAGGCATACAAAACACATATAGATCTACACTTTCACTTGTATTCCCCCCCCCCCCCCCCCCACAAAACTCATAAAAACAGAAAATAGGGGGTATGAAGCTCACCTTGGGTGTGGGGGTTCGGTTTTGCAAAGAAAATGGAAGGAAAATGAAGTGATTTTCGGCCTTAGCACCCTTCCTTGGTAGATCTCGAGTTTGGTGACTTCTAAGGTGTATGATCACAAGTTGGAATAGATTTAGAAGAGGTTTTTGATGGAATGAAATAGCTAGATCATATATATAAGTAAATACTTACCTAAGATGGTGATTAGCTTGAAAGATCCTCTTGAAAGCTTCTAAAAATCTCGAAATTATGAGGAGAGGAAGGAGAGAGTTTCTTGAGTGTTCTTGAGAGAGTTTGTGAAATGTGTGTGTGTTTGAAGTGTGGCCAAGAGTGAGAGAGAGAGGAAGAAGAGATGATATTTGAGGTGATGTGCATGGAAGAATGAGAAATAATGCATGGATGTCCAATGGATAAAAATGAGGTGGCAATGGTAAAGTCAACTCTCCTCTTGGGCTTGATTTGGGCCGAGAATGATGGGGGAAAAGAGAATGTTTGGGCCTTAAATACTTAAGCCCAATTTTCATGGTTAAGTTGAGTGATTTTTGGTCCAAATAAATTTAAAGGTGATTTTTATGACTTGTTAGGGTCAAATTAGGTTAATTATGGTTCATAGCCATTAATTTATTTCATTCTAGGCCCAATGTGGTCCAAAATGTTGAAATAAATTAGTGTGGGTCTAATTAGAGCCCAATTAGGGTTCTAAGCCCATGATAATCTAATTGGAAGCTTATTGGTCCATTTGGATCCAATAAGGAAGTCCTAGTCCAAAATGGACTTAAACAAGGACTTCTAGGGTTTCCAATTTGTTTGATGACTATTTGTAGTACTTTGTATGATGTATTTACTTGAAGTTTTTGAAGTCATAATCATAGGTGTTACACATGTTCTTAAGCTTTTGATTCACATTAGCTTGAGTGTATAGATTACATGACACAAAATTTCCAGTTGTGACAATGTCCCAAGTGAAGAAGTCTGTTCAGAGATCGTCTTTTCGTGTTACATTTATTATTCTTGTCTTTTACTTGATGTAACAGTTCATAGGACTTAGTTTATTTTGTCAAAATGGATAATCAGAAGTGTCAGGAGTAATCACTTTATCCGGTCCTATGTAAGTAACTTGGTTTTCATGATGTAACTCTTTCTCCTATATAAGGAGCATTTAATGACAAGAATAGCAGACAAATTGTTTTCTCCAAAGATAGATATTTTCACATTTACTTCACTTTCACCTTTCTCTCCAATCATTCTTTCAAACATTCCTTGTGTTCATTTATTGTCTTTACCTTGATTACACTCATAATCTCATTTAATTCTTGAAGTACTTTTGTTGATCTTCATCTTCAAAGCTTGACTGGTCTTGCCAGACTTGACTGGAACTTATAATCAGAAGCAGACATTGATCTTAAGCATTAATTCAAGGTGTGAGTTTTCAAGCCTTGTCCCTGCACAATCAGATCTTTATTCTCATAATCGGTATTAGAGCTTGAGTGGTTGTCTTTTGAGTCCATAAGAACAAATTATAGTTGACTTGAGATTACCTTGGTATTTCAATCATTTCTGTGTTCAGGATAAAAGCTTTTCTATATACCAATTTTGCTCAAGATATAACATCAATGGCTGCTTTAATTCTCAACAAATGTACTGAACGCAAATAGCAAATAGCATGGGTTGCCCTACACATGCCCCACTGCTAATTGTTGAAGAGTATGATCACTGGAAACTCATAATGAAACGATTTTTACTTGGAAAAGAGAACGGTGAATCTATCTGGAGATCCGTTAAAGAAGGTCCCGATGTTCCATTTCGAACCATTGTTAGAGATGCTGCTGCAACTCTCATGGGACAGGATGAACAACGTCAAGCACTGCTCACTGCTGATGATCTTGAAAAGCTGAATGCAGATCATGTTGCCTTTTTTGAAATGTTGTTTGGTGTTCCACCTTCTCTCTTTGAGCACATTAAACTGTGTAAATCAGCAAAAGAGATTTGGGACACACTTCAAGACTTCTTCGAAGGGTCAGAGAACATGAAGGATAAATGTCTAACCTCGATGGTCAATGAGTTCGACACTTTCACTACAACACATGGTGAATCTATTGCCTCAGCGTCAAAAAATACAAAATTGTCATCAACAACATGACAACTCATGGGATAGTCCGAACTCCACTGGAGTACAACCTCAAGTTCATCATCAGCCTCAGAAAAGGCTAGGGAAATGTGAAATCATGTCTTAAGAGTAATGGATCTTCGAAAAAGCTGAAGCTCTACCAACTATTCGATGAGCTTCATGATCATGAATCAAATGTTGCACAAACCCTACGTGAACTCACTGGAGGCCCTCTAGATCTAGTCAGTTCCCACGATCCACAAACTCCGAACCTTGTTGTTTCAGACCCTTTCTTTACTATTTTATCTTATATTCCTCCTGTTCAACACTCACCTCCAACCATACCCGATCCCACCACTAACAACTATCAATTAGCTGGTGATCTCAACGCTGAAGAAATGGACTCCGAACTCCATTTCCAATAGGAGTTTGCCTTACTTTCCATGAAATATAATCGTCCTTATAATAAGTCATATCACAACCTTTTCCCGGATCGTCACCAAAATAATCCTCAACCTTTCAACAAACCATCAACAAACCCACCATCCTACAAGCCTAACCTTCCTACACCAAATCACACCTAGGAATCATCTCAGACTCCAAAGTTGGAAAAACCCAAGATTGTTTGTCACAAATGTGGCCATGCAAATCACTTTGCCAAGGATTGCTTAGTCGAAGTCCCACAGAAAACCAAGATCAAGGACTCTGCTTACTATGCACGATGAGATCAAGAAATGGCAGAAAGTGAAAGGGATTTTGTTACCACTGTATCAAGGGATGTAGAAGGGTATTGGTCATCTGGAGATGATGATGACATAACCACTAGCAGGAATATGTGTCTTATGGTTCGAAAAGAGATTGAATGTGATGAAGGCTACTGGTCATCTGGGTCAGAAAGAGATGATGAAGATTTTGAACCAAATTATTGTTACATGGCTACCAACGATCCACCTGGCAGAAGCATCATTCAATAGGTAAAATCTATGATTACTGATAATAATTTTGACTTATCTCTTTGTGAACCATATCTAACCCAAATCCAATCAGATATGAACATCATTTACAAAGCCTGTGAGTCTGTGATAGAAGCCAGTGAGAAGAAGAAAAGTGAATTAAGTCGTCTTAGATTAAGTTTTGAGGATAAGAAGTTGAAAATAGATTCTTTAGAATGAGAGCTTGTAATAGTACAAAACGAATGTATCATTCTTGAAGACAAATGTGAAATCACTTATTTTGAAAGAAATGTTTTAATTTCTGACATCAAACATCTCAATGCTAAAATAGATGCTTTGCACAATTCCATTAACATTCTTGAAGCAAATGAATGGATGACTCAAAATTTTCGTCATCCTTGGTCAAAAGTTCCTGGTCTCGGAAGCGACTTTCTAAAACCCATTGCTTGTCCCTTGAAGGAGTTATAAAACCTAACTTTTATGGGAGACGTTCCGAACATCAAACATTCGGACACCCTTGTCTCGCCTTTGTCACCCTTCCTGAGACTTCAGCCCAATTTGCATCACTATTTCCTGAGTTTAAGCGTATTGTTGTCAAGTGTCCCATTTCCACGCCTCTTCCATCTCTGATAAACCTGGACCTGAATAGGATCTCCGAACCCCACTCTAGTATTCCAAATTCTATCGTTCAAATTTTGAACCACAACCCTCCTAACAATTCTGTTGTTGAGGAAATTTTTCCGAAGACAACTGGACCTGAATTCTCTGAGTGTGTTTGGGAATCTTTATATAGTGACGTTGATGATTCAATTTCATGTGATTCTGAACCTCAAGTGATTTCCAAAACAAAACTAGTTCTAATCAAACCTGTGTTCAACAATCCTTCAGTAGGACAAACCTCCAAACCCTTCCCTTCATTCCAAAAGGAAATGCATGTTGAATAGGAAATATGTTTTTGATTCTAAGGTAGAAGCCCAGAATGCTCACAAAAGGAAGTTAAGTTGAGACAAAATTATAGATTCCCTGAGAACTCCAAAAAGAGTATATCTCAGACATCCAATTCACCAACTAAAAGTCAAAACACCTTCGCACCCGCTAAGATCCTCAAGAGGCCTCCTATCCCTCTGAATTTTGTAGAACATAAGAAAGTGTTTAGTCCTAATCTGCAAATGTCCATTGTAGGTAATTAATCTAGTCGAACTAACTCTCCTCGAACTATATCATTAGTTTTCTTAGCAAAATCTGATACGACAATTTTCAAACCTCAATAGTTTTTAAAACCAGATGTACCATCAACTAAAAAAATTTGTTAAGAAAACATTCTCTCAAAAATCTTCAAAACAAAATCTTGTATGGAAAGTAAAAAATCACAACGATGAAACTGCAGCTCCGAGAGACACAGTGGTTCCCACTGCTTTGGAAGTTGAGTATCCGAGAAAAATTGCTCCGAATCCTTGTTTCATTGAGTATGATTATTGGATAGATGAAAGAACCATGGACTTCTATTTGTTTCCTAAGGAATCTCGGAAAAAACCTTCCAAAACACATGTTGCTCAAAAATCACAACCGAAGCCTAAGACTCGTACCTTTGTCCCAAAATCTAACTCGGAGCCTAGAAACTACACAACTCACTAATTTTGCAGGCACTCTGTGCTTCAAAGGAGGAAACAATATGGTATATTGATAGTGCTTGCTCCATGCACATGAAGGGACAGAAGGATTTTCTACGAGATCTCACACTTTCACCAAATGCTGGCTATGTGACGTATGGCAACAATTCCACCTCTCAGATCCGAGGTTATGGCATCCTTACAAATGGAAACTTCTCTATTTCAAACATGGCATATGTAGCTGAATTGAAGCATAATTTGAAAAGTTTGGCTCAACTTACTGATGCTAATCGTTGAGTTGAATTCTACAAGAAACACAACTATGTCATGTCAGAAGACCGGAAGGAATGTTTAATGCAGTCAAATTGCAACAAGAACATGTATCATCTTGACATCAACATGATCATCGGCAAGCCCCAGCTCTGCTTACTTTCAATAGTTTTTCTTGACCTCAGCACTTTAGGTATATGAATGATCTTGTTTCCGGTGAGATGGTAAGAGGTCTACCACTCCTCAAGTTCGAAAATGACCATTTATGTGCTGCATGTGAATATGGAAAGCAGTCAAAGAAGGGTCATGCCGTCACATTGATCTGTGTGGACCCTCAACAGTAGAGAGTTTGTATCACAAAAAATACATTCTTGTGATTGTGAATGACTTTACAAGGTTCACCTGGTTCTTCTTCCTAAGGATTAAGTCAGAAACAGCCTCCGAACTCATCAACTTTATCAAAGGAATTGAAGTCCTCATCAAACTCCCAGTAAGACGAATCCGAAGTGATAATGGTTCGAAATTCACTAATTCCACCATTGAGAACTTCCTCACCGAGAAAGGTATCGACCACAAATTTTCTGCTCTATACACTCCACAACAGAACGGTGTAGTCGAACGTCATAACATAACACTTGTTAAAGCTTCTTGATCCATGCTTAACTTTGCAAATCTTCCACTCTATCTTTGGGCTGAAGCTGTCTCTACAGACTGCTTGACTCAAAATAGAAGTATCATCAATCGACGCCTCAATAAGACACTGTATGAAGCCATGAACGTTTGGAAGCCAAGTATCTCTTTTCATCATCTTTTTGGATGTAGATGCCTCATCAAGAATAATCGTGATCAGTTTACCAAGTTCCAACCCAAAGCTGATGAAGCCAATCTTTCTTGGATACTCTGCTGAATCAAAGGCTTATAGAGTTCTTAATCCACAAACTCGTGTTCTGGAAGAAAGTTTGATGTTACCTTTGATGGCAATTTCGTTCGAAATTCTGGCCCAACCCATGTTATAACTGACATCATGGAGTCCGATGCTCCAGCACTAGGATGTCCAAACCAACAAAGAATCTATGAAGTTGAATTTGAAACCTTGTTCGGACCCTCAGAAACAGCTCTTGATCAAGAATCTTGAACAAGACAAACCTCATCAACCGAAGATCCAGTCTCTCAAAATGTTTCTGGTCCGACACCCAATCTTCCTCTATTTGATTCCGAACTATTTCAACCTTCTCAGTTTGAAGGGGAAAATGATCATCCTTCCCTTAAATCAAACATGGATGTATTCCAAGATGCAGCTATTGAATTCGAATCTAATCCTATCAACAACGATGATGATGCAAATTTCTTCGATTTCCTACTTGATGATGACGTTAACCTATCCGGTTCAGAAGTTCAGGGGGAGCATTATCCACAAGTTCAAACTATTTAGGGGGAGCAACAAAGCTCCATTGTTGATATAGGATCATCTGTTGCATAAGATATTCCGAGACTACATGTTTGGACTAAGGATCATCCTCCGAACCAAGTTATTGGAAACCCAAATGCTGGTGTATAAACTCGTTCTGCCACAAGTGTTCAAAATGAATGTCATTTCTCAGCATTTATATCAATGGTTGAACCCAAATCCATAGAATATGCATTAGAACATGCTGATTGGATTATAGCCATGCAAGAAGAATTGGCAAAATTCAATAGACATGAAGTTTAGACTCTCGCTCCTCCTCCTCAGAATCATCCCATTGTTGGCACTAGATGGCCGTTTCAAAACAAACTAGACAATGCAGGAGTCATTATTCGGAATAAAGCAAGATTGGTGGCTAAAATATTCACACGGATCGAAGGTCTTGACTACGATGAGACCTTTGCTCATGTTGCCTGTCATGAAGCTATTAGAATTTTTCTTGCTTATGCTGGTCACAAAGGCTTTAAGGTTTACCAGATGGAAGTCACAATTGCTTTTCTAAATGGTGAACTTAATACTGAAGTATATCTTTAACAACCTACCGGTTTTGTCAATCTCTCATATCCGAACTATTGCTACAAACTCTAGAAAGTTGTTTATGGCCTCAAGCAAGATCCTCGTGCATGGTACGAGAACCTCACCAACTTTCTCAAGTGTTCAGGTTTTCAAAGAGGTATTGTCGATCCTACTTTGTTTTGAAGTTCAAATGGAAATTATCTCATGCTTGTCTAAATTTATATGGATGACATCATTTTGAGATCCACCGATTCATCAATGCTTGATGACTTTGCTAAGTTAATGGTTAGTAGATTTCAAATGAGTATGAATCGGGAACTAAGCTTCTTCCAAGGTCTCCAAGTCAAATAGACCAATAAAGGAATTTTCATTCACCACAAGAGAAGTACATCTCAGAACTTCTCAAAAAGTACCCATTGGACACCTGTGCCTCAGCCAAGGTACCTATGGGTTTTGGACACAAAAAAATTTCGGATCCTTCAGGTGTAGCAGTTGACAAAAAGAAGTATAGTGGAATGATTGGATCACTATTCTACCTCACAAAAAGTCATTCGGATATCATGTTTTCAACAGGTTTGTGTGCAAGATTTCAAGTCAATCCAAAGATGTCTCATCTATTGGCTGTTAATCAAATATTCCAATACCTCAAAGGTACAAAGAATCTCGAAATCTGGTACCTAACAAATAAGAGTGTAACATCCGGATTCCTAGGTATTATATGTTATTCATTATTTTCAGTTAGAGAGAAGGACTCGACGAGTCGACACCTAGCCTCGTCGAGTAGGATCACGATTTGCTGACTGGATTAATGAATGGACTCGCCGAGTCATCAGGGTGACTCGACGAGTCCGCACTGAGGTCAGAAACCCTAAATCTGCGGGCCTGAGACCTATTTAAAGGACCTTATAGCCCTCATTTGCGGGTACCAGTCCAGAGAGAGAGACCCTAGAGAGCTTGGGCGAGTTGTGTGTGAGAGCAAGCCATTTTAATCCTTTTTAGTGTTGTTTGCAAAGAAGAACGTATTACCAACTAGAGGAGGTCAAGAGGGTTGCTAATCCGTGGTTTCTAAGCTTGGATCTGTAGAGTTGAGGTAGCAAATAGAACTCTCCTTCTGTTTTGGTTAAGACCTATGAATCTAGGGTTTTCTACACCCTGTTTATGGCTTGAATTGATGAGTTTATGGTCCCTTTATGTGTTAGACTTCAGATCTAGACCCACAGAGGTCTAGAGAGTATGATTGTCACACCCCCAAACCTGAACGGTGGAAACGTTCGGGGGCGGATGACTTCATGTGGTAGCGTAACAATAGAATACATAGTAAAGAAAGCAATACAACCATCATATATATATATGAAAGTTTACATTTGTCAAAAAGTTACATGTTCAAAACTAATTACGATGTGATGTAAAAATATGAGATTAAACTAGCGCCGCAGCATCCCTTCATCAAAAGCATAATAATACCTGAAATTACTGATTTCCTGGGACATACAAGTAATTTTGAAAGAGTAGATCAACATTTAAGCTGGTGAGTTTCATAAGTATTTAAATGACAATGTTTGTATGAAATGAAATGTTTTGTCCTTGTTTGTTTGTGTTTAGAAAATCATATATTTTCTACTAGTATAAAAGTAGCCTTCTCTCAAGACAAATGTTTGTTTCTAAAATGTATGTAAGTGTGAAATAACCAATGTGTTTGAAAACCCTGTAAATTAATGCATTTTTAATACCCCATGTGAGTTTTATAACCATACTATTGACTCGGAATGCCTATACACAACGTTCTTCAGGCGTTGGAATGTTATGACGTTTGTTACCCCAAACGGTGGACTGTAGCTAACAGTTAGGGCGCAGGTTGTCAAGCCCGTATAGATCTATACACAAACACCATGCTCCCCCTCCAAGGGATTCTGGTATATAATACAGGACTTGAAATGTGTACTCGAACGTATGTGAAGTTTATGTCTCACAAAACCATGGTATAAAAATAGATTTACGTGTTAAAATGTTCGTTTGTTCTTGTATATGAAAGTGACTTCTTGAAAATCAAATTTCTAGTATGTAAAAGTTAGCGATATCCTTGTAAAACTAGACCTATTATAGTTTCCTAAAAGTGTGTCTCGTTTGTTTAGAAATACCTAGAAAAGGAATCACTTGTTATGAAAGTATAGATTTTTGTAGAGCCTAAGATAGACAAGTATACATACAATCTAAGAAAATCATTAGTTTGTACATGCATTACAACAATTTATATTTCAAAAGATAGAATTCTATTGTAACATATTTTATATACGAAAGTTTCCTATAAAGTTTATAAATCACATGTGATTTGGATATATAAAAGCATATAAAATAATTCTTTATGTAACACACGATAATACTCGTGTGTTTTACTTGTATTCCCCCCTTGAAAGCATATAAAAGCATTTAGAATATCTTAAAAAGGTTAATTAAGGGGGTATGAAACTCACTTGAAAGTTTGAAGATAGCGAGATGGAAAACCGGGCAGAGTTTCGTCTTGAGAAACGGATTTTTCTCGGGATTCTCGGGAATCTCGGGAGTAAAATCGACCCTCTGGACTTGAGCAAAAAGACCAGGGCTTCGGGTTTGAATGGGCACGGAAATCGAGGCAAGATCGTGAGAGAAAGCAGAGAAATGGGGTGAATTTCCGGGAACCCTCGCATTTCTATTTATAGGGGGTCTGAGAAGCCTCGGTATGCGGGGCGTACGCTCGTACGCAGCGCGTACGCGTATGGCATGCATGAGCGAGTCCTCGACTGCCTCGGCTTCGGATGGGACGGGTTGGATGGGGCGGGTCGGATGGGGCGGGTCGGTACCTTCGCATAGGGGCGACGTGGACGGACCGAGACCAAGGCCCTCGGGTACGCGGGGCGTACGGGGTTACGCAACGCGTAACTCGGATGAGGACGCTGATTCCTCCTTCGGATATTACCAGATTTTTGATTTAATTTATATATAATTTATTTAATAAACTTCAAAAATTCATATCTTCTTCATACGAACTCCGTTTTCGATGGTCTTTATATCCACGCGAAGGTGAGACTACGCTCTACAACTTTCGATTAGACTCCGTTGGCAAATTCCGAAATTATTTTTACTATTTAATTATAAAATGACGTGATTAAGGAATTTCTTTAAAAATTCATAACTTCTTTATCTGACGTCGGTTTTTGCCAGACTTTTCACCGCTGAAATACCATTGTCGAGACCTTCGATTCTCGTTTAGGTCATTCCGGCCAAAAGTCGCTCGATCTCCGATTCGAGTTTTTAGCCGTCTGCTGCTAAGCCGAACTTGGAAAAATCTTAACTTCAATATACGAAGTCGGATTTGGGCGTTCTTTTTACGTACGATCATGGTTTAATGACATTTAAACATAGAGGGAATTTAAATAGAACTTTTTGGACAATTTATTATCAAAGTTAATTTTATTAACTCAAAAGTGGTTACAATACTTGACTTTTTAGGTCATTACAAAGAGTTGAAATATCGGGTTGTCACAATGATCTATCTTGCTTTATGAAGTTTTATAGAAGGAATGAACTTAGGTTGCCATTTTTGAGAATATTTCTTCAAAAGGAACCATATATGTGTCGTATGAGTGTAAAGGTTTCACCTTTACGTGATTAGTAGGTATGGACAGGTCAGATCTATAGGTTAGAGAAATGGATCTGACCTTAGAAGGTCATTTGAGTGTTGCCATGGATGTAACTCGCCGAGTTTATAAGTGGACTGGTCGAGTCAAGTCGGGGTGTCACAACTAGGAAATTTGATGCCTTGTAAACATTTAACAATGATAACAAACGTGAACCAACAATGTGAAAGCATGTAGGATGCTTCTTCAATAACAACAAAATTTCAATCAAACACTTCATACAAGCACTGCAAATAGTCAACAAAGAATTGGAGACCCTAGAAATCCCAGTTTAAGTCCATTCTGGACCAGGATTTCCTTATTGGGCCCAATGGGCTAATAAGTTTCCAATTTGACTATCTTGGGTTAGAACTCTTAAATGGGCTCTAATTGGACCCACTTCCATATATTTTAAATATTTTGGGCCATATTGGGCCTAGAATGAAATAAAATACCTAAATGGACCTTATTGGGCCATAACTAACCTAATTTAGCCCTAAAAGGTCATAAAAATCATATTTTTATTTATTTGGGCCAAAAATCACCTAATACAATTACAAAATGGGCTAAATCATTCAAAGCCCAAAAATCTTCTCTTTCCTTCTCCATTTTCGGCCCAAGCCCACAAAGAAAGAAAGAGCTGACTTTGTGGTGCCAACTTATTTTTATTTAGTGGATTTCCATGCATGCTCTCATACTTCCATGCAACAATCCCATCACCCTTCTCTCTTTTTCTCCCTCTCTTCCTCTCGTCCGAACCCAAACAAACACACACACACACACACTGCACTCAAAATTCTCTCAAGAAACTCTCTCCATTTCTCTCCATATTTTCGAGATCTAAGAGGCTTTCAAAGAGATTCTTCCACAAAAATCATCATCCAAGGTAAGTTGATGTTTGATCCATGCTTTAACTCACTTCTTTCATCAAAAATCATCTCTTAATCCATTCAAATTCATGATCTTGCATCTTAGAGCACACTAAGTTCGAGATCCATCCAAGAAACTTGCTTGGACCGAAAATAGCACCCAACTTCTCCCAATCTTCTTCAAAACCGAAACCACAACTCAAGGTGAGCTTCATACCCCTTTATTTTCGGTTTTTATGAGTTTTATGGGGGAGAATACAAGAAAATGTGTAGATCTATGTGTTTGTGTATGCTATGTGTGATTTTATGCATGTATGTGTGTGATTTCATGTGTTTTTGTGATGAATATGTTACCAAAAAGGGTGTAAACCCAAGATCTATGACATGAGAAAGGAAAAAAAACATAATCTAAGCTATTTCACACTAAACAAGTCAAGAACAATAGCTTATAAGGTTATGATGAACATATTCTAACATAAAACACATTTTTGGGCTTAAATTGTCAAAAATACAAAACTTGGGATACAAATCGACAAGTCATGGTTTCTTGAAGGTCAAAAGGGTCAAAATAGTTTCTATAATCATTTTTCTGAAAATTAGAATGTTCAAGGGACTTAAAACGTAAAATTTTAGCTTAATGGGCTAATTTTGGGCTTTTCGGCCTAATAAGCCTCAAAAAGCGAAAAATGATAAATTTAAGGGGCTGAAATGAAACTTTCTGTAAAACAGGGGGTAATTAGCATGAAAAAATCATTTTATGAGTCAAAAATGCTTTTCACTATCAAAAGGACCAAAATGTAAAGTGTTTAGATTTTGGGCCAAAACTGTAAAAGTTGTGAAAATGGGGTTCTAACCGAGAAACATTATTCTGGAAGGGCTGAAGTTTTCAACAAAATAAAATTTGGGTTAAAATTGTGTTTTCATCAAATAAATGATACAAAAGTGTCAAGAAACGTTTTGAAGGACAAAAAAAATGAAATTCTTTTATATAAAAGGACCAAAAGTGTTATTTTTATAAAAGAAGGGTAGTGAAAAGGTCAAATTCCACTCTTAAACAAATTAATTCATTAATACAAAATACAAGATCCATGACTACCGACGAAACGGAGAACAAATACACTTTCAACAACAAATATTGTTACAAACGAAGTGATTCGGTCTCGAATCAATACAGAACAACAAGCGTTAAACCAAACCATCTAAATAAATACGCAATAACTACGATGAGCAAACATACAAACTTTAGGCTTGGAAGTTTCAAATCATGCTTGTTGGGCCTTGCTAGCCCATTAACATGTTCTTTGGGCCCAAAGGGAATATGCTTATGTGCTATTGGGCCTCCTATGACCCAATTTCATGTAAAAGGACTTTCAATGGCTCTAATGTGCTATTGGGCCCTAGTGGCCCATTAGTATTGCTAGTGAGGTCAAGAAATCAAATGTGAGTTTGGCCAAGGTGCCTTTTGCATTTTCGACAGCCTAAATAACTCACAGAATATAACGGGACTTTGTACTCCCTTTTTCCTCGTTTGTTAGGCTTACGAGTAATCAAGGGGTGTAAACTCTGATATACCTTGGGCCCAACTTGCCCCGCTTCCTGAATCGGATGATGCCCTTCCATGGCGATACCTTCAGGAGAACCATATCCCCGACCTGGAATTCCAGTTCTGATCGACGCTTATCGGTGTAACTTTTCTGCCGACTTTGAGCAGTCTGAAGCCTACTCCGTACCTACTGAATCTTCTCTGTCGTCTTGAGCACTACTTCGGTGCTCCCCATGACTCTCTGGCCAACCTCGCCCCAACATATCGGGGTCCTGCACCTCCTCCCACACAACAACTCGAAGGGAGGACGGTCGATACTCGCATGATAGATGTTTTTATACGAGAACTCCGCCAACGGGAGGTAGGTATCCCAACTACCTCAGAAATCTAAAACGCATGCCCACAGCATATCCTCCAGAGTCTGGATGGTCCGCTCGCTCTGGCCATCCGTCTGCGGGTGAAAAGCGGTGCTAAAATGCAGACGAGTACCCAGCTCATCATGAAACCTCTTACAGAACCCGGAAGTAAACCGCACGTCTCTGTCTGAAATCACCAAAACTAGCACTCCGTGCCGGGCCACCACCTCCCTGATATAGATATCGGCCAATTTCTCGGCCGTGATGCTCTCCTGAATCGGAATAAAGTGGGCGCTCTTGGTCAATCGATCCACGACAACCCATATCGAATCCATCCCCCGCGCAGTCCTGGGAAGCTTCATGATAAAATCCATCGTAATATCCTCCCATTTCCACAACGGGATATCCAACGACTGCATCTTGCCGTGTGGTCTCTGATGCTCAGCCTTGACCTTCTTGCAGGTCAAGGACCGCTCCACGTACCATGCCACATCTCGCTTCATGCAGGGCTACCAGTAGTCCATACGAAGATCCCTATACATCTTCGTCGCCCCGGGATGAATGGAGAATCGGGATTTGTGCGCCTCCTCCATCAGGACCTGGCGCACACTTCCATGATAAGGGAGCCACACCCTATGGTGAAGAGTCAATAACCCTCGGCTGTCCTAGTCGAAGGAGAAAACCTGCCCCACAATCCGCTCACTCTTCCAATGTTCCTCCTTCATAGCCTCCTGCTGAGCCTCCCGGATCCGCTCCAGAAGCAGAGTCACCACTGTCATCCTTAGACAAGTATCCCAGATGAGCGCTGCCTTGCGGCTAAGCGCATCGACCATGACATTGGCCTTCCCTGGATGGTAGAGGATCTCACAATCATAATCCTTCACCACATCAAGCCACCAACGCTGCCTCATATTCACATTTGGCTGGTCCATGAGATACCTCAAACTCTTGTGGTCCGTGTAAATCGTACAAAAAACCCATAGAGGTAATGACGCCAAATCTTGATGGTGAACAGAACAGCCGCCAACTACAAATCATGCGTCGGGTTGTTTGCCTCGTGAGGCTTCAGCTGCCTCGATGCGTAGGCGATGTCATGCCCTCTCTGCATCAATACCGCTCCCAAACCTGCGATGGATGAATCGTAGTACACAACAAAATCCTCCAAGCCCTCGGGCTGGGCTAAGATTGGCGCCTCGCACAATCTCTTTCTCAGCGTCTCGAACGCAGCCTGCTGCGCAGGCCCCCAGCGATACACCACCGACTTCTTAGTCAGTCGGGTGAGCGGAACTGCTATCTTGGAGAAGTCCTGAATGAATCTCTGATAGTAGTCTGCCAAACGTAGAAAGCTCCAAATCTTAGATGGAGACCTCGAAACCTCCTAATTCATCACGACCTATACCTTGGCCGGATCTACCGAAATCCCGTTCTGGTTGACAAGGTGCCAAAGAAACTGCACCTCGCGCAACCAGAACTCACACTTTGAGAACTTAGCATACAAGTTCTCCCTTCTCAAAGTCTCCAGAACCTCCCGCAGATGCTCCTCATGCTGCTCCCGCGTCTTGGCGTAAACCAAAATGTCATCAATAAATACTATCACAGACCGATCTAACATCAGTCTACACACGTGGTTCATGAGATCCATGAACACGGCAGGAGTATTGGTGAGCCCGAAAGGCATCACCACAAACTCATAATGGCCATAACGCGTCCGAAACACGGTCTTTTGCACATCCTCCTCTGTGACCATCATCTGATGATACCCTGAACATAAATCAGTCTTGGAGAACCAAAATGCTCCATGTAGCTGGTCAAAGAGGTCATCAATCCGGGGGAGTGGGTAGCGGTTCTTCACCATTACCTTGTTCAACTGCCGATAATCTATACACATCTGATGCGACCTGTTCTTCTTCCTCACAAATAGAATCGGGGCTCCCTAGGGTGAAATGCTCGGTCAAATGAAACCCTTGTCTAACAGCTCTTGCAGCTGTGTAGACAACTCCTGTATCTCAAGAGGAGCCAACCGGTACGGTGCCTTGGCTATCGGAGCCGCACCAGGAACTAGGTCGATCCTGAATTCCACCTGTCGTTCCGGAGGTATCCCAGGCAACTCCTCGTGGAATACGTCCGCAAACTCCCGTACCACAGGTACATCGTCCACTGTCGCCCTACCCGTTTCCCGGGTATCCATAACATACGCGACATAACCTGCGCAACCCTGCTGGAGGTAGCCCCTAGCTCTCGCTGCTGAACATAAAGCTGCTCCTCGTTGTGGCCTCTCGCCCTAGATCACCAGCTCTCCCCCGTTTGGGGTCCTGAACCGCACCAACTGTTGCGCGCAGTCGATCACTACCCCATTAGGGCTGAGCCAATCCATACCTATAATCTCCTTGTTCCCACGGAATGGAATGGGAACCAAGTCTACCAAGTAGCGCTCCTCAAATAACCTCAGCACACAATCTCAATATACCGTCGATGCCCGCACCGAACGGTCGTCTGCAATCTCTACCTCTAGGGGGCAATCCAACATGCCCGAAGACTCGGAAAATCTCTTGCTAGGCGCAAGAGACACAAATGATCGGGTAGCGCCCGAGTCAAACAACATCAGGAATGGGATGTCGTTCACATGGAACGATCCTAAACAGAGCACATATCAATAACACAATCACAACAAAAGAAGATCAGAGGGAAAGAATCATACCCGTCACCACATCAGGTGCAGCGCGTGCCTCCTCGGCTGTCAGCTGAATTGCTCGGCTCCGCACCATTGGAACCTCTGTCTTGACCTTCCGGCCATCTGTAACCCGCGCCGTCGCTGAGACCGGCGTTGCCGCTGGCACTGCTGCTGATGCTGCTGTCAATCTCGGGCAATTGGCCTTTTTGTGGCCCCTCTGATTGCAATGGAAGCAAATCAGACCTGTCATCTATACCACAAGGGCGGGGGTAGTACAATCCCTGCCAAAATGCCCCACCTTGCCACACTTACAGCAACCCGAACCCGGCCCAGTGCGACAAGCTGCCTCGTGTGACCGACCGTATTTCCCACAACGATCCCGTCCTGCTTGGCCTTTCGGCCTACCATCAGATCCTTTGGGCTTCTTCCCCGAAGCCCCAGTCATCAGCCCCTCCACTGCCTTCCTCTTCTAAACGTGCTCCAGATTAATCATTCTCTCCTAGCCCTGGCAATCATGGAATCCAAGGTAGGGCAAGCCAAAAAACTAACATGCTCCCGAATGTCAGCTCGTAGCATGTTGTGGTAGCAGGTCCCCCTCATATCCTCATCACCCGCATACTGGGGCACCATCAATGCCTTCTCCCGGAACATGGCGGTGATCTCCGCCACAGTCTCCATAGTCTGCCTCATATCCAAAAACGCCCTGGCCAGCCACTGAAGCTCCACAGCTGGCACAAACTCCGCCCTGAATCTGGTCACAAAGTTCGACCAAGTCATAGCCTTAACACCCGAGGTTCCCATTGAGTCACCAACAAACTCCAACCAATACCTAGCCCTGTCTCGCAAGCATCCTGCTGCATATCTCACCTTCGACCCCTCTGGGCAGAAGCTCGTCAGTTGTGCAGACTCAATGTCTGCGATCCATCTCCTAGCAGGAATGGGGTCTTTCACCCCATGGAAATCCGGCGCACCACTTCCATGAAAGTCCTTAAAGGACAGTGTGCGCGTACCCACCTAGCCAGACGCCATATCACTTCTGAATAACCGGAGATGATCTTCCATCAGCTCAACAATCCCCTCATTGATCAACCCGAAGATAATAGGGGTCGACTCAAGGATGCCTCTCGCGAACTCAGACGCGATGAACTTGCGTAGCCCGTCATCAACCTGCTCGGATCCCGAACCCGAGCCTGATCCTGATCCTGACCCGGAACCTCCTGCTCCAAGTCGTGTGGTCACCATACTGAAAAATACACGCATAAAGGTCAGGATCATACATATACTCGAGAGATCTAACACACTCTCCAAGGTTCCAAATTTCATCTAGGCCCTCTTTGATTCGAGTACCGGTCCTCTGCTTTCAGTAGTACGGGTCCATACTACCTTCCACATCTACCCGTGCTTTCCTCAAGGATTTCTTCGACTTCACCAGGTCCCTTTACCGATACCCATTTCCACTAACCTCATCCTAGGCTTCCCTAGGGCACTCTCCGACCTACTCTCTTCCATCATCTGCACAGGAGCCCCTACCATTTCCCCTAACTAACTTGCAGGTACTGTTACATATCCGCTCCTTAATTAGTTGGAAATAGCCATGTTGAGTCTAGACGATTGCATCATGGGCTCAGTCCATAGCCTAGTTTTGTTGTCGGTATTGGTCTGTCCAGCTGTGCATTATTTTACATTAGGGTTTAGTATTTAAGCTGCATGCATGCAGGCTTAGTAATTATCGCTTTCATTATTTTCATCTTTACGATTCTGTAAACCCTAGCTCGCCTCTATAGCGGAAGTTCTTCATCGAGCTTTGCTGAGGCGTGACTCAGTTTTGAATCATAAGCACATATTTGATTCTGATATGTGTTTGTTCTTGTTTATTCTTAAAACTGTTTGAATTATTTTATCGCACTTGTGAAAGATCTAAACGATCTAATAGTTGTTAACTCTTCAATTGGTATCAGAGTAGGAGACTGTGTAATCCATACACACCTCTTCTGTTGAAGAAGTTCGTAGGGTTTCTTATTCCGCATTGATTGATATTTATTGAGCCGTCACTCTTTATTGACGTATCTCATTAATTGTTAATCCAACCCTAATTGAAAAATTACAAGTCTGATCTTGTACAGGTTTTCGATCAAAAGTATTCATCATGTCAATGGACGACCAATCCAATCAATATCTCTAACAGCATAGGGTCTACAACAAGAATACCAATCTTGTATACGCAAGACTATGAAGTCTAGACGCATCACTTTGAAGACTACGTGATTGGATCGGAGGAAAATGGTTATCTAATCTGGGAAGCAATCACTTCTGGCCCATTCGCTCATTCCAGCATGTCAAAGATTGTGAAAACGCACAAGGAATACAATCAGCTTGTTAATGGCGTCAAAGACATTCCTCAGGATGAAAATGAGAAGTTTCAGTGCAACATTAAAGCTCTAAGGATGATAAGGTTTGCGCTGCAATCAGATACATTTCGTTTGGTTAGTTCCTGCGCTACATCCAAGGAAATCTGGGATAGATTGAAGGAATTATACTCCACAGATGAAGATCTGGAACAGTCTATTCAAACCCTCCTGTTATCAGAGTTTGGTGATTTTAAGCAAAAGCCTGAAGAAAAGCTGGTCCAAACTTTCGATCGTTTCAATCATCTTTTGAGCAAGATGATAAAGCATGGTATTGAAAGAAAGGTGACTGAACAAAAGGTCACTTTCATGAATGGTCTCAGACCTGAATGGATGGCTGTTGTTTCAACTGTCAAAGCTCATGAACAGTTCAAATCATACTCTTTGGCAAAGCTTGTGGGTATTTTAAAATCCCATGAGAATGCCTTGTCGAAGGAAACGAATGTTGTTTCGGGTCTTGGTTCTCTAGCTCTTGTCTCTAAAGGAAAGAGTTCGATAGAAGAAGAAGAAGAATTAGATCTTGCTGATTTTGATCTAACCGGAGAGGAATATGCTATGATGGTGTCAAATCCAAGAAAATTTATCAAGAAGAAATTCCCAACCAACAAAAACCGTAATTGGAAGGGAAGTTATAGCGTCGAAATGGTCAAGGAGGAACCAAAGCTGGGATCAAAGACCGAAGAGTTGAAAAAGGAGACTAAGACTGGAGGAGACTTAGGTTTTGACTGTCACTATTGTGGAGGCAAAAATCATTTCGCCAAAGACTGCATGCTGAGAAGACAGGCGAAGATGATGAGGAAGCGAGCCTTCTAAGAAGATTGGAGGAGATAATGAAAAGAAAGTCTGCTATTAATAACTCTACTATGAATGCTTTGATTATGCAGGGTTCGACCAATAGTGATGAATTTGGAGGTGTGGAAGTCTGGTCCACAGATTCGGAGGATGATGAAGTTAGGAAGCCTACTCACGGAAAGGCTATGATGGCAAAAGCAGAGCAGTCAATAGGGAGATGCTTTGCAGTGACTGAGGGTGTGTCCCAAATGAGAGGATACACAACTGATGGGGGAGTTGATGAAGAAAGAGAGCGAGAGGACAGATGCTTCGCTGCCAAGCCTGTTAGTGCTCAGATCAACGAATGCGATGAGTTGATCAAAAAGGTACAAGATATTCTTGCTTCTCTAAAATTACCTGCTAATAATTATGAAAAGGAATTAAATAATTTGAAGTCTAAATTCTCTAGCATAAGTAGCAGTCTCACGCAAACCCGTGTCACGAATTCTAACCTAACTGATCAAATCAGCAGGATTTCTTCAAAGAGTGATGAACGAAGAATGTGGATCGATCAAAAGGAAAAGGAATTAATTAGATCAAAGATGAATCGATTTATTTACAAAGAGACAATCTTAAACTTCTCAAACAAAGAAATTTTTTCTGTTTAATTGCTAAGAGACATTATTTTAACATTACTCAGTTACATCTTGATTGTGAAATAGGGAAGAAAATTCATCGTATGATTTTACCTTTCCTTGAAATAAAGGAGGATGAAATCGATGCAGAAGCATACAACTGTGAAAGTGTCGTATCCTCTGATGAAGTGTCCCCTGTATATAAGATAGGTGTGGACAAAATTGAATCTTACCTAAAGTCCAAGGACCACAAGGACATGCTCAAAAATCTACTTGATGAAAATGATATGATGAAGCTGAGAGCTGAAACTATACAAAAATTCGACTCATTGAATGCCAAATTAAGTTCAGAAAACAAAATTGATGTTGAAAATACATCTGAACTTAATGAGGACGATGATATGAGTGAAATTTCTGTAGAAGATTTGGTTGACTGTTGGGAATTAGCCAAGAGTGAACCGAAGTCCAATAAGAACCTCATTTCTTAAAACTTTGTTGAGTATGCTCGCTCCACTACCGACAAGACCAAATCTCTCAAATCTAAAGCAGTTGTGTACCAAAAGGTTCAAACTACTCCAAATCAAGTATACACTGTGTCGGGAGTCACTCCACAACAAACTGCAGAGTTAACAACGATGGTAGAAGAAGACAAGGCTGGTGGATGTGATGAGTACTTTTGGTCAGCCCCAATCGATAACGCAGACGAGACGAAGGGACTCTTTCAGAAAACCTCATGGAGAGTGAAAGGTAGAGATATATACCTGAACCAATGAATGATCCTACGAAGTACGATGTGCCGAGTACAAGTGGAACCAAACCTTGTGTGGATGAACCGACACAAACCACGAGTGATACCTCTTCTGCAAAGAGTGAATGTTGTGCTCATGCTTCTAAAAGAAAGGCCAACATTAATCGAAATCCCAAACAAGTCGCCGAACGAAAGCATCAATGGAACGTTAGATACAAGAAGAATCTCTCCGAAAGAAAACATTTCTGGAACTCTCAAAATCCTGATTTTGTAAGGATTGAAAGAAAGTCGAAATTAGAGAAAAACTCAGGGAACCAGAAGCACAGTTATTACAGGAACCAAAAGAGCGGGTTCGATCTGTCAAAAGATTGGAACTGAAAGGACAGTTTTGGTCCGTCAAGTGAATACAACCGAAAGGGTAGTTTCAGTTCATATTTCAATTACAACCGAAAGGGAAGTTTCGGTCCCTCGTCACTAAACAACCGAAATAGAAGTTTCGGTCCCTCATCCCTAAACAACCGAAAGGGAAGTTTCGGTCCCTCATCCCTAAACAACCGAAAGGAGAGTTTCGGTCTCGCATCCAACTCCAACCGAAAGAAAAGTTATGATCCTCAAGACCACAAATCCAATCTCAAAAACCAAAAACCTAACGTCACTCCTAATTCCAAATCTCAAAATCCTAGTCCGTCTATCGAAAACCTTAGTCCTTCTAAGTCAACAAAAATTAAAGTCTTCACCATTAAAAGAAAAGATGAAACAACTTTAGTTAAACGTACATATATGGTTGATATTTCTCTTACTATACCATGTCCTGTAAAAGGCTCACAAGGACCCAAGAAACTTTGGGTTCCTAAATCTGCTTAATTTTTTGTAGGTTATACGTGACGAGCAGTTTGATGAATAATGGTACATTGACAAGAACTAAGGGAATTTCGCTTTCTTAAAGATGGCGGCATTGTAAAGTATGGCAACAATTCTTTTGGAACTATTAAAGGCTACGGGATAATCACTAACGACGAATTCTCAATAAGGAAGGTAGCATACGTTGAAGGGCTCCAACACAATCTAATAAGTGTATCACAGCTGGTGGTTGGTACCAGGTTGAAAGTATCTTTCGACGAAAAAGGGTCAGAAATTGTCGAGAAGAAGTCAAGCAACGTTCTTTTAAGATCCACGCGAAAAAGGAGAGATGTATCCATAGAATCTCAATCCGATAAAGGGAAAACTAGCAATCTGTTTGCTCTCAAAGGCTCACTCCGATGAAAGCTGGATATGGCACAGGAGGTCCTCTCACCTGAACTTCAAGGACATCAACAAATTAGTTTTGGGTGATCATGTCTGAGGGCTGCCAGTTCTGAAATTCGATAAAGAACATCTTTGTGCAGCATGTGAAATGGGAATGCAGAGTCAATAGAGCCATCCTTCTATCATCAACACTAAGGTAATAGAACCATTGGAATTACTCCATATTAATTTATGTGGTCCATCGTCTATCGAATGTATTGGAGGAAATAAGTACATTCTAGTAATAGTAGACGATTTCTCAAGATTCACATGGACCTTCTTTCTCAAGCAAAAGTTAGAAGCAGTTACAAAGCTCAAGCTCTTCATTATACAGATAGAAACACAACTCAAAAAGATTGTTCGTAATATATGGAGTGATATTGGCCTGGAATTCAAGAACAAAGAATTCGAAAGTTTTCTTGCTGAAAAGGGGACAACTCACAAATTCTCAGCCCCTTATACTCCATAACAAAACGACATTGTTGAAAGGAGAAATCGATCCTTGTGTGAAGCTGCACGCACCATATTATGCTTCGTATCTCTCCCATTATACTTCTGGGCTGATGCAATTGCAGCTGCATGCTATACTCAGAATCGATCTTACTTGAATAAACGATTCTCCATTACTCCTTACGAGCATCTGAACAACCGAAAACCAAACGTGAAATTCTTTCATGTGTTCGGTTCTAGGTGCTTCATTTTCAACTCCAAAGAGAATCGCACCAAGTTCGATGCTAAGGCGGATGAAGGAATTTTCCCAGGCTACTCCCTGAACTCCAAGGCATATAGAGTTCTCAATAAACGATCGAAGAAAATTGAAGAAACATAATATATCACTTTTGATGATAGCTATGTTAAGAAGTTAAGGGCAACCAATGATGTATCTCAAGATATATTTCCAAAGAATGGTCAGGTTACTATCTCAATCTCAAATCTTTTTGACCAAATCATGCTCTTGTTTGATGAACCTCAGAAAGCGATCGACTCAGAGTCAGCAGCTGTAGTCAACAAGGTTGACAATTTGAAACAAGTTATAGATGACGCTGCTAAGAAAATGGCCGATGAACAATCCAAAGGAACCAAAGATACAACTGGAAACCAACCTTCTGATAACCATCCTACTGTCGAGGGGGAGAGTTCTTCTCCTCATCATGATTAAGGATTTTCTTTCCAGGGGGAGGACTCATCAACAAATACATCCACCTCCACTGAAATTCCAACAAATGAAGGAGGTACAAATGCCGATCCTGAACAGGATTCATTCTTTGAGGGGAAGAAAACAGTTAGTGAAGATGACAATCTGTCTGAACTCGAAGAAAATATTAATGTTGAATTGGATCCCATCTATGATCCACAATTTCCTCCACTTGTGAAATAGACCAAAGGTCATCCTCAGACTCAAATTATTGGCGAATCATCTGAAAAGGTGTTGACACGATCTCAAATCAAAGCGAAACAGGCTGCTCTATTTTCAAAAGTTGAGTTCTACATGTTCAATTCTTTCGTGTCCAAAATCGAGCCAAAGACTGTTAATTCGGCTCTTGATCATTCAGATTGGGTTCAAGCCATGCAGGATGAGTTAAATGCGTTTGAAAGAAACAAGGTATGGCGTCTTATTCCAACACCAAAGGAAGCTTCGGTTGTCGGTCTCAAATGGGTTTTCCGAAACAAGATTGACAAAGAAGGAAATGGCATTCGTAATAAAGCAAGGCCGGTGGTCAAAGGATATTGTCAGGAAGAGGGAATCGATTATGAAGAAACCTTCGCTCCAGTGGCTAGATTGGAATCTGTTCGGATCTTCCTAGCGTACGCAGCTCACAGAAACTTTGAAGTCTATCAAATTGACGTCAAATGCGCCTTCCTCAATGGTGAACTTGAAGAAACCATATATGTTGAGCAACCGCCGGGATTTGTAAACGAAAAATATCCTGATTACTGCTATATCCTCGACAAAGCTGTCTATGGCCTGAAACAAGCTCCCAGAGCATGGTGTGAAACTCTTACTCGTTTTTTAAAGATGTCCAAATTTAAATAAGGTTCGGTTGACCCAAGATTTTGCTTACCAAGACTTTGATTACCAAGTTTGGAATGACGGGAGACTCCAAGATAAAAGTACCGATGGCTTTTGGAATGAAACTCACACCATCTTTGGAGAAACCAGTAGCTGATACAACGCTTTATCGACAAATGATCGGGTCTTTGATGTATCTTACAGCAAGTAGACCCGATATCATGTTCTCAGTATGTTATTGTGCTAGATTTCAAGCCAACCCTCGAGAACCTCATCTTCAAGCAATGAAGAACATCATTCGCTATCTGAAGTGAACCTCCTATCTCGGTCTATGGTATCCAGCCAATTCTGGCTTTTTCGTGCAAGCCTTTTCAGATGCTGATCTAGGTGGCTGTGGATTAGATCGTAAAAGTACCACAGGAGGATGTCAGTTTCTGGATGGAAAATTAGTAAGTTGGCAATCCAAGAAACAAACTTGCGTGTCGTTATCCACTGTAGAAGCCGAATACATTGCTGCAGCTTCTTGAACATCTCAAGTCGTATGGATACAGAGTCAACTCTGGGATTATGGCTTAAACATGAAGAAAATCCCCTTGTACTGTGACTCTGAAAGCGCAATCAAAATTTGTCACAATCCAGTGCAACACTCGAAGACTGAGCATATTGCACTGAGACATCATTTCATCAAGGATCACGTCGAAGATGGCAACGTCGAAATTGACTTCGTCAAAACGACTGATCAACTGGCAAACATATTCACAAAGGCTTTACCTGAAGCAAGCTTCAATAAGATCTTACAAGGCCTAGGAATGATGCAAGCCGAGTCAGTACCGAAATCACCTTCGCTCCCATAATGGTAACAAGCGAAATAGAGCGAACCTATATGAACCGAAATGAACCGAGCGTTCGGTCTATTTCGGGTTCGGTCCATTTTGGGTTCGGTCTATTTCGGGTGAAGTTGGTCCATGAATTGAAATGAACCGAGCGTTCGGTCTATTTCGGGTTTGGTCCTTCTGAACTTCCTTATTCTTTTTAACAGGCATTTCAAATGTATTCTTTTGTAAATTATTTTTACTTCCTTTCCCTTTCTAAAATCCCAAAAACAGTTTTTTCTCTCGTTAAACAGTTCAATTTTCACAAAAATCCAAAAATATTTTTTGTGTTTTTATTATTTCTAACGTTTTTTTTGTGTGATTCTCGATGATGCATCTCCAGCAGGTATATCATCTTTCCTTAGTTTAGTGTCCCTAGAAGCATGCTGCTGTATGTAGACTCAAGCCTCAACTGATTCTGAGTGAAGCCTTAATAACATGCACTACACCAATCATGTTTTCCCAATCCAGGCTATCACGTTCACTCTAATCATGAGCTACCTTACTCTATTGACACTGAGTTTAGAGTTGTCTGCTTAGGCTATCTGTTCTTTAATAAGCAGAGGTACATTCGCTTCTTATACCATCTCCATCATATTTCTCCATTACATTTCGTTTCATCTCAATAACCCCGAGGACTCTCAGTTTTAACCACTGAGGTTTATGGTTATACAAAATCTGTGTTCATGATCTTAGTCTCATGCAACTATGTACTAAGTGAAACCCAAAAGTCAACACCACTAATGAATTGACGGTGAATTCAAAAATTCAAGATCTTACTTGTTACCCAATGGAATCTCTTTTTATTTTTGAGTGATCTTTATGAGATTGCCTTTCACCAAGGTTTCTCTAACCCTAAAGGATCCAATTTTTTTTTTGAGATTTCTTAAATTCTATCGTCACTATAAAATTATCTCTCACCTGCTTGTTCAACATATCACAATGATCTCACAAGTACTTTATTCTATTTTGATCTTATGTTAAGTATCGAAATTATGAATTGAAGCGAAAGCCACCCCTTTAACCTTAAAAGATGCCTTTCAAAATTTCTTAACAAGTTTTTGATCGTTATTTCATGGGAAACCAAGCAAGCACTTTAATGTCTCTCTTGACATTGAAGGAAGTGATTTTTGCCCAGAATCAGTTGGTTTATGTCTTCGAACGACATCACAGATACTCCCAAATTATTTGCTTTATTTCCTTATCTTTTACACCCTTTGCACGAAAATTTTAATTTTCCAAAACTCTAAAGTTTTTACATAGATTATCAGGGCACAAAAACTCAAGCGTCGTCAGGTGAAACGATAGGGATGAAAAGGTAGCTGACTCAGCAGAAATTCAATCGTTTGGCGATTTGAAAAAGGTGATTTTATGAAAAGGCGTGAGAAAGGGGAAATTTTTTCTCTCTCCTGCGTCATCTTCGGCATGCCAACTGTTTACACATCAATTCAGCCGCGGTTTTAGAGATAATCCAAGATTTCAGCCGGATTCTTCTCTCTCTTCCTTGTACGTATAAAAGGAATTGGAACGGGACTCTCTCAACCTTTATCACTTCCAAAAAGCTCTCCAAGAAACCTGCCTATTTTCTGCAACTGTTCATCATCACTCTCAAGCTCCTACAATGGCAGATTCTGCCTCCGTTCATGATACCTCAGTTCGTCAACCTCTACTCACAATAAAACCCCAACAAAACCTAATCATCGATCTTACTCCCTTCGTTTATGAGCCTTACATGTTGTATGTGGTTGAGTGTCTCAAATACTCTCCACTTGTCGATGCACTGACAAAGGTTGAAATAGTGCCAATGTCATTCTTATCCCATGTGTATTCCACGACGTTCTATGACAAAGCAAATGAGTGTATTCACTTCGAGCTTCACGATGAGAAGGTCTTTATCTCCAAGAGTCGATTCTATGCCCTAATCGGTCTCTCACAAGATCCGTCTCTAGTAAATCCTAACTCCATTACAATTGGTCAACTGTTTACTATGTTTTATCAGATGGGGTACAATGAAATCCTAACTACCGTCACGAAGTTCAAGAAGTCCTTCCTTCCTCCTCAATGTAACGGCCTATTTACTTTGTTATTCAAGGGTTTATCTGAGCGAAGTGGTAGTTCTGACGATGCTAGCAAAGCCTTTATAACGGTGTTGTATGGGTTGTACAGAGGGCTCAACCTTCATTATGGGGCTATCATTTGGCAGCAGCTGATTCAAAGTCTACTTTCTTCGTCAAAGCACTCAAAAATCTCATGTGGGCATTTCTGGACCCTTATCATCAAGTGGGCAATGGATCGCAATCGTGTCCTTATTATGGTGGATTCCTTGCTTTCCTCTATCGCCACCTTTCATACGACGAAGATCATCGTCACCGACCCCACAAAGTTTTCTTACATCGGCTCAATACCTGAAACCATGCTCGGTTGTATCTCTGCAGCCAGTAACGTACTTCAGAAGTACAGGAAGCGTAAAGTTGTTGATCCACGTGAACTTACACCGGCGATGCTACGATCAATTGAAGAAGTTGATAAACCAGCCAAAAGGGGGAAGAAACCTGAATCACAGAAGGAGGGTCCTGTAACAAAACCATCCATGGGGCAGACCCCTAAGAAGAGGAAAACTGATAAAACTGCTCCTTCTCAACCTCAACCTAAAAAGTAGAAGAAGCCTGCCAGGAGACTTATTCTTCAATCTTCCAGCGAGTCAGATTCAGAATACATTCCTCCTAACCAGAAGAAAGCACGATCGTCAGTCTCTGAGAACGAAAGTTCTGATGAAGAAGCTTCGGGCCGAGGGGATACTCCTCCTCGCTCCCCAACTCCAGAAATTCCGGTTCGTACATTGCCTCCTTCACCACCACCTGTTACAATTCTTGCTTCTATCCCTCCTATCTCTCAAACAATCCCTTCTCAACCCTTCACTTCAAAACCTATTCCCACTCCCATTTTCACAGATACAACCTCTACCACCACTACCAAACCTACCTTCACTATTCCCAATCCACCAACAACTGAATCTCCAACTACTTCTAAACCCTTATCACCTACACCTTCTACAGAAACAACACCAATTTTGGGCGGTGAGGACTTGGAGTTCGACTCTACATACTTCAGTCCTTATCGAGTGCAGAGTGAAGATGATGACAATGAGCCTATCACCAAACGTCATCTCAAAGCGGTAAACGACAAGCTAGATCAACTGCTTTCCTCCTCTTCCTCCGGGGCTTATTCCGATGTTGCATTAAAGGCCCTATTCTCATCAGTTGTTGCAGAACATGCAGCCTCTTTATCTGCTGCAGCTAAGGCTATTAAAGCCTCCACCTCTCAGTGTCAACAGGCTTCTCGTGCTGTTGATGCCTCTACAAAGGAGTGCAAGGAGGCGACCGCAAAAGTCGGTAAACTAGTTTCCCAGGCTCACATCTTTTTAGACTCTTTGTAGGCTGTTGCTGCCAAGAATGCTGCTACAGATACTTCTTCTGTAGAAACTCTTCAACAAACTCTTCAATCTGAATGCTCCAAGTTTGAAGCAGCACGCCTTGCTATTCAACAGGCGAATGAAGCACTCCATGCTAATGTTAATGAACGCTTATCTCAACTACAAGCGGACTTAGCCATGGAAAATGGAGTTATGGATGAGCTTTCTAGACGAACAACTCAGCTTAAATTGCAAACTCATAAGCTGAAATCTGCTCATGCTGAGATTGATGACCTCAAAACAGATAGGGGGCAATACAGAGTTTGTCACACCCCAAAACCAAGAATGGCGGAAACGTTCTGGAGCGGAGGACGTCATGTAAAGTATCACAACACAGTAAAAGTAAATAAGCAAACAACATCATCCATTGCATTAAATATATAATTTTAATACAAGCGTGTTCTGTACAGTTTTAGACAGCAAAAATATAATGTAAATCAAAATAATAAGATGAGTCTTGGATGCGCTCCATCTTCTCAAAAGATGGCCTTGGTACCTGTCTACTGATGACCTGAGAATACAAGTTATTTTGAAAGAGTTTATCAGCATTAAGCTGGTGAGTTCATCAGTATTTTAGTGTCGATGTTTATTATCAAAAACGTTTGAACATGTCTCAAGTGTAAGTTTGTAAAATGTAAGTAAAAGTTTGTAAGTGTTTGTAAAAGTTTGAATCTCTCAGAAAAACCTATATTTTCTATTAAGTAGCCTTCTACCAAGGCTTAATTGTTTTGTATGCTCGTTTGTTGTAAAAGTGTGTAATTTCCCAAGTGTAACTATCATTTAACTAAATATATTTTGTACATTAATGTTTAAGTGAAATAATCACTAAATATATGTAATGGGTAAATTATTGTAGTACTGTAGTGTTGTATTATAGGAACTACTTCTGTACTAACTACCTTAAACCAGATTTATATTAAGGTATCATGTGATTAATTGCACCATACAATCGACTGGTAACAACGACATAGGAATGGTCGTAATAACGGAATGACATTCGGCACCCGCAGACCTGCAGGTCCGGCTGTAGCTAGCAACAAGGTGTAGGATAGTCAATCCAGTATAGATCTATACGCAAACTCACGCTCTCTCTTCAAGAGAATTCTGGCTACAACTCGGGCCATGACATTTAAGGCATGCTTCGATACAGTGGATCACAATTGTGAACGTATTCATGTATATGTAATGTAATGTTACTTGTTCTAGTATCGTTGTATATGTTCTCGTCCTAGTGTAGTTGTATATGTTCTCTTTCTAGTATAGTTGTATATGTTCTCTTTCTAGTATAGTTGTATATGTACTCATAGTAATAAGTATTGACTCATGAATGAACTGACTCATTGATCTAGAAGTTGTAATAGTATGATCCTGTGTTACCCCGATGGTAGCTTACTAATGATGTAACTAATACGCATGAATATGGAAGTACTTTTATGTCTATATATGTACATTTGATATATAATTAATATTGAAACGACTTTCGGACGGTTACCCGAAATCCCACTAGACCACATCCAAATCGAGAAAAAGGAAATAGGGCGGATGGCCTTCCTAAGCCCTTTAAACATTGATTATATATCTATACATATATGGGCATGCAATTTATAAGAAGTAAAACAAAGTTTAAATTAAAGTATTTGATAAGTAAAAGAGTTTGTAAAACATTTTGAAGTAAAGCAGTTTGATAAACATTTTGAACAGTGATAAAATTATTGGTTTTCTAGTTATTAATCACATGTGATTGATGTATTAACTATAAGTATTTAACTTGTATCCCCCCCATAAAAGTATTTAAAACATTTAAAAGTATTTAAAAGGTTCATTAAAGGGGTATGAACTCACTTGCGGTGAGTGGATTGGATTGAAGTGTCAGATACCGTGCTAGGTGGCAAATAGAGACTTGTTCACACGCACGAGCCTAGTTATCATATAATGAGCATATATATATATATATATATATATATATATATATATATATATAACTAATTAGCCAAATAATAACTAATGAAATAAGTTGGGACACTCAGGAACATGTAAACACTTTGTATAAGTGTTATAGGTCCTAAGGGTTGCTTCTAGGTTGTTATGGGACAAGGCTAAAGGGGTTTAAAGCTTCCAAGGACCTTTTATAAGTGTTTACTACTCAATAAACCCCACACAAGGAGTTTACGGTCGTAAACCCTTGAGTTTACGGCCGTGAACTCCAATCTTGGTGGTAATTGGTGTTTTGAAGTGCTATTTGATTTCTAGAATAAGCCTTACTTGGTTGTTTAATCCTTTGGGTAGTTTAGGGACTTAATACACTCCTTTAAGGAGTTTTTGTCCAAAAGACCATTTCTTTTGGAGTTTACAACCGTAAACTCTCAAGGTATGGGTAATTTTATTCTTTCAAGTCCCAAACACAAGTAGGATAATTTCTAGGCATTTGTCTAAGGTTAATAAGGATCCTAGGCACACTTTGGTGCCCTTATTTGGTGTTTACGGCCTAAGAGTATTCCTTAGCCGTAAACTCCCTTTAAGGGGTGCTTTTGATGTTTTTAAGTCCACGAATTAGCTAGAAGTATATCAGTATTAATGTCTAAAGCCTTAGGAGTGATTAGGGCACATTATGGCCCTTGAATTTGGAGTTCACGGTCCAAGAAGTTCTTGGGCCGTGAACACCCTAAGCTATGTGTTATTGATTGTTTTATAGTCTCAAATGTACATACATATTATCCTAAGCTAGTTACCTAACAAGGAAATGGGACTAGATAGCCTTTAAGCCTTATTTTGGAGTTTACTCCCCAAGAACGTTCTTGAGCGGTAAACTCCCGATTCTCACATATTTGATATGTAATCTATGTTATTAAGCATATAATAAGCATTATAAAACAACTAGAGAAGTGTACTCATGATTTGGGATGAAAACCCGAAGATCCATGAGAGAGAAAATGGCTTTTCTCTAGTTAGAAATGTGAATAATGAATGAATTTAGTTCAGAAATCTATTTATAGTCCTGAGATATTTTGGCAGAAAATATTTTTATTCTGGAATTGAACTCTAATATTATGAAGTTTTGACATACTCAAGTTTCACAAACCCATGAGCATCCACTCTCCTGATATCTCCTTAAACGTAAACCCTAATGTACACAAACTTATTCGGAAAAGTCTGAAATTCATTGAAACTGGTCTAGCTTCTATTGAATAGATAATGTTCGTACAAAATGGAAATTTCGGGTTGTCACAGAGTTCTGCTGCAGACATTCACTCCATCCTTCTTCATTTAATTGAAGGTCATGATCCTCTTGTCACTATCACCACCTGAAGGCATTTGGCAGACAAGCTCCAACCGGAACTAGACGTCCTCAGTTGCATCGAGGGTGTTCCGGTGACTGGTGTTCATCCGCAACAAGCGGGAGAGAAAGATATGAAGCAAGAAAAGCAAGAAGCAAATCAACCTCCTTCTACCTCCAAGCCAGCTGTTGAACCGAAGGGTAATGAAGCTTCGGTCAGTAATAAGGAAAAGAAAAAGAAGAAAATCGGTGAAGATGATACCGACAACGGAAAAGATGATGTCTACATTGAAATTCCCAGGAAGCCTGTCCCAAAGGCTGGTTCTTCAGAAAAACGAACTGAAGAAATGTCTATGAAGGAAAAGGCTGAGCTCGAACTGAAACGAAAGGAGGCGGAGCTCCTTGAAAAGAAAAATGCCATGTTTCCTGAATGGACTAAAGAATCGCTTCTGAGGTGTGCGATTGACGAGCCAGCTGCTCTATGGCTCGAACCTACAATGTCTTTCAGCCGTGACTGCTCCAGGGATGTGCAGTTTGAGATGCCAATAACTAGAAAGACATTCATCTTCCATTGTTTCAACTCTACTTATGCTATTCCATCTCTAGACCCGAAGGTAGATAGGGATCTGTTAGATTTTTACTTGGAGTTTTCTCAACCTCAATACCAGACATAGAGCTTAAAGAAGATAACCACCGTAAGGGTAAGGAAGCCCTATTCAGTAGGGAAATTCATTCATGTCAAGTTCAGAGTGACTAGAGGAACCGAAAGCATTGTTCACTTCTTTTCCCTTGCAGATCTACCGAACCTCAACCCCCATGACTAGATACTCCTCAACAACATTCTTTTGTCAAATCCTCATGAGTATCAACCAATTATTGATCATCTCAAGCGTATGCTTGTTTGCTACATTCATGAGGTAGCAAAGATGGACCAGGAAATTGCATCAGCCATACACAAGCGACAAACGATCAAACTGATGGGCAGAGCTAGCAATGTTAATTCCATGATCAAGGGGAAGATTGATTCCAACTATCACACAGTAATTTTTCTCAGGGGGGAGGGTCAAAAGTGCATGTTCGCTCTTGTTGACAAACACCTTTTGTCGACATCCTGTCTTGAGCATATATTCGAGATTATACAAAGGTGCGACTAGAACACTGCTGCAGATAAAAAGTTGTTCGTTGATATACTGAGGTGGTACATTCTATTCCGACAGAATCTTCTCGCCATTATTCCTAAACTTTTCAAAGTTATAAAGATGATGAAACCTGCTCAGAAGAAATAATCTCTCGCCTCATTTGATGCAAAGGGGGAGATTGTTGAGTCTAGAGGATTACGTCATGGGCTCGGTCCATAGCCTAGTTTTGTTGTCGGTATTAGGCCTGGCCAGCCGTGCATTATTTTACATTAGGATTTAGTATTTAAGTTGCATGCATGCAGGCTTAGTAATTATCGCTTTCATTATTTTCATCTTTACGATTCTGTAAACCCTAGCTCGCCTCTACAGCGGAAGTTCTTCATCGAGCTCTGCTGAGGCATGACTCGGTTTTGAATCATAAGCACATATTTGATTCTGATCTATGTTTGTTCTTGTTTATTCTTAAAACTGTTTGAATTCTTTTATCGCACTTGTGAAAGATCTAAACAATCTAAGAGTTTTTAACTCTTCAAGCCAGAACCCCCATACCACAAAGCAAGCAGCATTCGTGCATCGAGTAACCAAATTAGGCATAACCTATACAGGTCATCCTACTACTGACTAAATAGCCCTAGCATACAACTCATACAATAGGCATATAAGGCATCCTCTTAGATCCTTAACCCTAACTAGCATGCGATTATCAGAATCATATATCAGGCACACAAGGCATCTTCCTAGATCCTTAGTCCTATTCTAGCATGCAGTTCTGAATCAAGACATATAGCATAACATAACATGTATGGGTATCTTGGGGAAAACTTACTTGAGCCCGGCAGGTCGCATGCATCACACACCTTGTCTTTCATAAAATCCTTTCGCTTAGATTTTTAGAAAACCATTTTATTGTAAAAAATATCTTAGCCCCTTAGTTTGAGTCCAGACACCCCCGAGGGCGTGTCCGAATCCCTCAAACCAGGGCTTTGATACCAACTTGTAATGCCCCAAATTCAAGCCCAAAAATTTCATTTTTGATTAATTAATTCATAAAACATTCATTAGAAAATATTGTATAAATACGTCATCTCAAAACCAAGTATCATATTTGAAACCCACAACGACGAACAAATGTCATATCAGAGTACAATCCCAGAAAACACCGTGCGGAAAATCATATGTGTGTGTGTGATGCCATGCTACGCCACTGGCTCCTTCCCCTTAGATGAAGTGGTACCTGAAACCAAAAACTGAAAGCGTAAGCACAAATCTTAGTGAGTTCCCCCATCATACCACATACCATACAATACCATCGGTATCTTTCAACCGGTAATCATCATCGGTATCTTTCAACCGGTAATCATCATCAGTATCTTTCAACCGGTAATCGTCATCGGTATTTTTCAACCGGTAACCGGGGGCTGTTCCACCCCTACCACTAGCATACAATAGCAAGATATAAGCACACATTCAGACATATCTGGGTACTGACCTACCCCTTGGTCCTAAGGACCATTATTAGGGAAACTATCCCTATCATGTAACATATCATACAGATATAACTCATAACTAAACGTATACCAGACCAAGATAAATTATCACAAAGACAATTATCTTCTAAATACTCCTCAATGGTGGGTCGGCATTATGGCCTTAGACCCACCCCTATTAGAAGGTAACTCACCTCGTAGTTGCTGAACTGTGCAGGAATCCTCTGACTGATGTCGCTGCTGCTCCGAAAATCCTCTGGCTATAATTCCCACAAAACACTTAGTTAGAAACTGAAATCCACCTTTAAGGTAAAATGACCATTTTACCCCTTGACAAAGTCAAAGTCAAAGTCAACTTCTAGTTGGCCTGACTCACCGAGTTGGCTCGCCAACTCGCCGAGTCCCTATCCTTCCATCAGACCCCATACCCGTCTCTGCTCGTCGAGTTAGGCGATGACTCGACGAGTTTTCCTTCTAAAAGAACACCGACTGAATCCACATCCAACTCGCCGAGTTGTATGAACAACTCGTCGAGTTTATCATCAATCGATATTCATGTCCTGCCCTGTCTCGCCGAGTTGTATGAACAACTAGTCGAGTTACTCTTCATCCTATGAACACGTTCTGTCCTTGACTCGCCGAGTTGTATGAACAACTCGCCGAGTACCATGAAGATTGTCTTGGACTCGCCGAGTCCGTTCATGTACTCACTGAGTACCATGAATTCCCAGAACACTTTGCTTAGTCCAGAACGTTGGGTCACTCCCCGGGACTCCTAAAACCCTTCCACACTCAACTGGTCCTTATGACCCTCATTGATATGGGACCAAAACCCTTGGACTCGCCGAGTCCAGGAAATGGACTCGCCGAGTCTATCACATCCCTTACTAAGAACTTTGATTTCTGATGTACAACACTTAACCAAATGATAGATCCAGGCCCCTAAACTCGATCTAGCATGTAAAGTTCAAACTTTACGTGCATGCATGGGACATTAGAGCTTAAAAGGCTATAAAATGGTTCTTTTGTTGCATGGGGCCTTCCTTGGTGCAAAAAGCAACCTAAATCTGACTTGTGGCTCATAAAATGAGATGATACAGAAGCCCAAACCCCCAACCATGTTTGCAAACATGGTTGGCCACCAAAAATGGCTTATAAAAGCCCTAAATCACCTCAATGAGGGATCTAACAAATGAAGGAGCAAGGTTCAGACTTTATACCTTCCAAAGATTGCAAATGACGAACCAAACTCGAATCCTTCAGTCCCCTCTGGATCCTTCTATGCTATTCCTTCTTCCTTGAGATCAAAACTCACAAGAATCACTCAAAAAGCCTTAGATCTTCTAAAAAATGGCTAGGGTTTGCTATGAGGAGTGTTTGGGAACATAAAGGGGAAAGGAGGTTGCATAAGGCCGTTTAAATAAAGTGCAAACCCCTGGATTAGGGTTTTTGTCAAAACAGCGGCTACTCGCCGAGTCCGCAACTTATACCCCGCGCCTCGTCCCGCTTCTACTCGGCGAGTCAGTCCTACAACTCGCCGAGTCCAAGGCTAAAATGCAAAAATAAATGAAGATTTAATAACAGAATACATGCCAATAACCATGTGCTACAAAACATGGGGACCAAAAACTCTAAAACTTCTCTCTACAAAGCATGAACAGAAAAGATGCAAAGCTTGAAGCTTTTTACCTCAAAATGAAGCTTCTTTCACTGCTAAACTCGGGTCTAAAAGCTTGAGCTCCAACCCTTCCTCTTCCAAGGCTATCACTTTGCTCCAAATGGCCAAGAACACAATACAAAGCCCTCCTAGACACTCCCTTGCTTTATGAACGAGATTTATGGTTTTGAAATGGTAAAGCTCTTGAAAAGGTGGCCAACAAAAGCGCCTTAAGGTTGCTTAAATTGGGAGGCTCAACATATTAAGGTTTCTCTTCTGTGCCGGGTACGCCCCGCGTACACATTGGTATGCCCCGCATACCTGGCGACCCTTCCCACTCAGGACGCGGACGAGTACACTAAGCGTACACCCCAGTACGCCCCGCATACTCGCCAAACATACATTTCCTTAACAACGCCCAAATGTGCTAATTGCTCAAAGATGAAGGTTCATAAGGTATACCTGATTTTTGGGATGTTACAATTATGGATCGTAAGATCAAGGTTCTGAGGAACAAGGAGGTGCCTCTAGTTCAGGTCCAGTGGCAACATCAGAGAGGGTCCGAGCTGACTTGGGATCCGGAGTTCGAGATGCGGGAGCGGCATCTAGAGTTGTTTGCAGAGCGAGACTTTGAGGACAAAGTCTGATTCTAGTGGGGGAGAATTGTAACATCCGGATTCCCAGGTATTATATGTTATTCATTATTTTGAGTTAGATAGAAGTACTCGACTAGTCAACGCCTAGACTCGTCGAGTAGGATCACGATTTGTTGACTGGATTAATGAATGGACTCGACGAGTCGTCAGGGTGACTCGATGAGTCCGCGCTGAGGTCAGAAACCCTAAATCTGCGGGCCTAAGCTCTATTTAAAGGACCTTATAGCCCTCATTTGCAGCTACCAGTCCAGAGAGAGAGACCCTAGAAAGCTTGAGCGAGTTGTGTGTGAGACCAAGCCATTTTAATCCTTTTTGGTGTTGTTTTGCAAAGAAGAAGGTGTTACCAGCTAGCGGAGGTCAAGTGGGTTGCTAATCCATGGTTTCCAAGCTTGGATCTGCAGAGTTGAGGTAGCAAATAGAACTCTCCTTCTATTTTGTTTAAGATCTATGAATCTAGGGTTTTCTATACCTTTTTTATGGCTTAAATTGATGAGTTTATGGTCCCTTTATGTGTTAGAGTTCAGATCTAGACCCATAGAGATCCAGAGAGCATTATCTATCTTGCTTTATGAAGTGTTATGGAAGGAATGAACTTAGCTTGCCATTTTTGTGGCTATTTCTTCAAAAGGAACAATATATGTGTTGCATGAGTGTAAAGGTGTCACTTTTACGTGATTAGTGGGTATGGAGAGGTCAGATCTATAGGTTAGAGAAGTGGATCTGACTATAGAATGTCATTTGAGTGTTGTCATGGATGCAACTCGCCGAGTTCATAAGTGGACTCGACGTGCCAAGTGAGGCTTGAAGGATTCAGAGGACCCGCATGGACTCACTGAGTCGCCCATGTGCACTCGACGAGTCGGGTCAAAGTTTGACTTTTGACTTCAGTTGACTAAGGTTTTGGTCAAGCTGATTCAAGAGAGTTATGGGAGGGGTAGAATGGTCTTCTATCCATCATTAGAGATGAGATTATGGGAGATTATTGATTAGGTATGTTATTATGTTGATATGAGGAGGCTAGATCAGGTATCCGAGCACAAGAGATTATCCGATATTGTACGAGGTGAGTCTTCTTACTATACTGTACCTAGAGTGGTACCTATGTGGGACCGGAAGGTCTTATATGCTATGAGATGTATGTTGTTATATGATATGTATGTGTTATGTATGTTATGGATGATAAGTACCGAAAGGTCAAGATGATATGGGCCGGAAGGTCATAACGGGTAGGACCGGAAGGTCTACCATGGTTGTGGGACGGAAGTCCTCTGAGACACAGTGACTGGAAGGTCTTATAGCCTTGAGTGGCGTATGTGCGTATGTGGTATTTTGGGGAACTCACTAAGCTTTTAGGCATACAGTTGTTGTGTTATGTGTTTCAGGTACTAGCGAGGATCGCGGGAAGGCGCCAGCATGATCCGTACACACTCACGGAGTTTATGTCTTGAGATTTTGGGATATGTTTTGTTATGATAACATTGGATACATTATGTTTGATATTATCTTATGAATAAAAGTATGTTTTAAAAATGAAAAATTGTTTTGGAAATTCACGTTCTTACAAAGAGTTTCCTCCTTCAAGCATATTTCGATTCAAAACTATAGCGGTCTTCAATTGCACAAAAAAAGCACATCTGGTGGCTGTCAATTTTTAGGTGGCCGATTGGTTAGTTGGTTATCTAAGAAAGATAATTGCATTGCACTTTCAATAGCCAAAGCAGAATATATTGTTGCTACTAGTTTCACATCTCAAGTTCTCTAGCTGAAATCTCAGCTTGATTATGGTTTCTGGTTTCAACAAATTCCAACCTATTTGTGATTCTCAAAGTGCCATTGCTATCTCGCACAATCCAATTCAGCACTCTATGAAGAAGCATATTGACATACGGTACCGTTTCATTAAAGATCATGTTCTGAATGGTAGCATTGAACTTATTTTTGTTCCATCTGATGATGAAATTGATGATGTCTTTACTAAGGCATTAGACGAAACCAAATTCAATGGTTTTCTAGGTATGATGATGCCTGAACCTCAGTTCTTTCAAGAGGCTTGCACTCTCTGATGGCAACATCCAAAAGAGATAGTTCCGAAGCCAAATTATTTTACATCTCAGAACTATTGCCTCTTGGAATAAATAGGGTCGTTTTATGTGTCTTTTTGTTAACCACATCTTGGAATTTTAAGTTGTATAGCTCATCTTATCATATGAAGTTCATGACCATTATTGTTAGATTGGTACTATCTTCATCTCACAACTTACTTCATAAGATCATCCCGAAATTCAAGTCCAGAAAGGTATTGAATTCATCTCTCTCCAAAATTGTTTCAAATTTCACTCCGTAAGTTTTTCAATTTTCACTCTGAAAGATTTTCAAACTTCACCTCGGAACATTTCCAAACTCACTATGGAATTTTCAAAAAAAAAAAAAACTCCAGATCCTTTGTGACTAAAATGCTTCATTCCAGAATATGTCTCAAACTCTTTCATGTTCTGAGATCACTAAATTTCACCCTAGACACTTCATGATAAGAAACCGTTTTTGAAACATTCTGGAACCCCACTATTCCGAAATCAAAACACATGTTGAAGTCCAAAAGGTTTTAAGGTGAAACATTTCTAACGGTTACTTCTTTATTGAGGATTATCCTTTTACCCTTGAAACTCGCAACTTTTGCCCATGTCTACAAAAAGCAAACATCATGTCATAAGCGACGATTTCCATTCTTCACATTAAATCATGGTTGCTTTACTTACAACAGGTCAAATCAACCCCATTTTTGGCAACACATTAAATGAGATTTGTTTCCTATTATGGCTTTCATCATTGCTTTTCAACCCAACCCACTTACCTCCTGAACTTAGAAAAGCCAATCGAAACCTCTTTTATCCGTTACTCTCTCAAAACTCTCAATTTTCTCTCTCTCTCTCTCTCTCTCTCTCTCTCTCTCAGTTCAAGTGTTCTTCAAGCTCTCAACCTACAACAATGACGTCCTCCCAAACCGCTTCCAAAATCACCAAACCAACACACAAAAAGAAATCATCGAAGGGTTATTCATCATCCATGTCATCAGAACCTTTCCTCAGGGACACTACCCAACTTTTCTCTCTGGATCCAAACGATTATGATGAATCAATCCGTGTTATGATCGAGCTCATCACAAATCATCCTATCTCTATTCCTCTTACAAAAATAACTTACCCACCAATTCCTCTCTGTCTACTTCATGCTGCTTTGGAACGGATCAAGATTGACAACTATGTTATTGAAACCAAGATAACTGGAGATAGAATCATGTCTGTTCACAAATCTACATTCTTAAAGGTAATTGGTGTTAAGAAAAACCTAGAAAATTTCAAGGTTCAAGAACCAACGGCTGAATAATTTTAGTCATTTCTAAATCATATTGGGTACAGTGAAGAGTACAAGGCCAAGAAAATCAAGAAGTCCATTGTATCAGGGTTATGGACTGTTCTTATGCATTTCATTGTAAGAGGACTATCAGGCAAACATGGCAAAACTGACTCTCTTAACAAGGATTTGTTGTACGTTATTTACAACATCTTCTCTGTGAAGTCCAATGCAGTTGATGTCATTGGAGTTCTATGGCAAGACTTTCGGAAGTTTGACATCAACCGCAAGCCACATGAAATCTCAAGCCCTAGATTTTGGGCTTTCACCATCCAACAACTATATAAGTGTGACAACCCGAACCTTTTTCCAAGCCCCTATGACGCAAGGGCAGTTCAAATAGCTCACTTCTAAATTAGATTTGCTTTTGGAGTCAACTCTTGCCTCTTCTAATTATGAATTTATGCTCAAATCTCATCGAGAAATGATTGAAAAGCTCACCAAAGAAAATGAAAAAGTCCTTGAAGACTCAACTAAGAAAATCAAGGCATCTGAGATGACAATTGTTGAGACGACCGGAAAAGTCAAAGAACTACAATCTGAAGTCATACTATTCATGGAAGATTTCCGAGCCTCAGCTGATAAGAACACCGTAGAAGAGAATAAGGTCATTACGAGTCTTGGCACAACTCTACAAACTGAAAGAGAAGCCTTTTCTCGTGTTTGTGGTGAACTACAAACCGATTCTGCTGAAATGGTTGCTTCTGTTGTCTCCAAGATAGAGCAGCTTCAAAAAAGATCTTGCTACTGAAATACATTCATGGATAAGCTAGCTCAGAAAACTGAAGTAGTTAAGGTTCTCTCTGTCAAGCTTAGTTACGCAATGAAGCGTCTAGATCACATGGAATCTAGGAAATCAATATTATGTAGCTGTGTCTTTTACACAATTCAGTACTTGCACAATCTTATTGAAACTCATGAATCAATAGTTACAGTTTCAGTTCGCCAACACCACTCAAAAAAAAATAATGTATGTCTTCACCATGCTCAATCAACTACAAGGTGTTTCGGAAAGCAGTGTTGTTCCGAAACAAAAGGGAGAAGTTGTTAAAGAAAAAGAACAACCTAAGCCTTAGGTTAAGAAGCCAACTGATGAACAACATGAGGATGAACCAAAGATAGATTTGGAGGTTAATGAAGCTTCGGGATCTAAAGGAAAAGAAAATCTAGTAGGTGATGATGATTAAATTGAAGAAGAATTGTCTGAAGGTGAAAAGCTGACAAGAAAGAAACGTGACAAGGTGCTTGATGATCTTCTGACTCTTTGCAAGGAATTATAAGCTAAAGAAGCTGAAGAAGAAGTTGCGAAAGTCACTCTTGTAACTCAGCAAACTGTGTTTCCTCCATGAACCTTAGAGCGAATTCAGAAAGAAGAAATGGATGATCTAAGCGCTCATTGGTTAGAGCCGTTGGTATCTTTTGAGCTGGATAATACCACTCGCTCTTAGCTTGACTTCCCACTCACTCCGAGAGCTTTCCTATTCCAAGGATTTGCTCATATTGAGACGTCTCCTCTTTCAGATTATGATGTTAACAACATGCTTTTTAATTTTTATCTCAAGTATGGTCAACCTCAGTACATGATTGATGGGTTTTGAGCATAACAACAATTCCTAAGTGTGCATGCAAAGCTAATGCTTTGGATCTAGGTTTTCTCTAATTGAACATGCAAACTTGAACACAAAGGGGAAATCTTAGGAGAGGCATACTATTTTCGAAAATCATATAAAACTAGGGTTTGGTTACATACCTTGATTGTTATATTGTAATAACAATGAATCCCTTGAAGATCTTGAAGCTTGAGAACTTGGTGTCACAAGTGTAACACCTCTAATGGTTCACAAACATACAATGCAAGAAGATGATATAAGAGAGGAGGAGGTGAATTTCCGGCTCTAGATTCTTCCAAAAGGTTGGCCAAAACTCATAGCCTTAGGGTTCTTTTTATGGTGCACAAAGGATGCTATGGATTAACACTAATTTCGATTATGGTAATTATCCACCTCCTTTAATTATCCATATATGATAAGATATTCTATAAATTCTAGAATAATCTTACATATACACACCAAAAACCGTCCACCTTTACTATAGGAAGGTTCTGGACCCTTCTGCTTAACTATTGAGTAATTGCACTTTTAGTCACTATACTATTAATTAATTCCTTTAATCCCAAAAGTAATTCCAAATTAATTTCTGTTTAAATATTAACTAATAACATGATTACTAATTAATATATTATTTCCGTAACATATTTATTAATCAAATTAATAAATTCTTCCTCTTTCTCAATTAATCATCATGTCTAGTTGCATGTGTGAAGGCAACCAAAAATGACCATGCCACTATCAATTCAAGCACATACCAATTACAGTTATGGGCTTAGACACCTAATCCAACTAAGATTAGGATTTTGAAGAAGCTTATTGTTGTGAAAGTCTATGCTCCTTTTCCCACCGAACACTTCACAAAGTCAAGTTTAAAGGTTTTCATGGAGCATCTCGCACCGACGAAGACTTCAAACTTGCTGATCTACCTTGTATGAATCTGAATGGTTGGATTTCATTATTTATGATTTTGTCTAAAGAGGAAGCGAAATTTGAGCCGATCGTTTCTCAACTGAAAAGAATGTTGATTTGCTACGTTTACGAAGTTGCGAAACTGGATGTGGAAATCGCTTCAGTATTGAAGAAAAGGCCTGATGTGGATCCAAAATAAGAAATAACAAACTTTCAGAAGCGAAGGTTGGGTAAGATAAAGAAAAAGGATAGGAGTGTGGTCTATCAAAGAAGAGAAGCATGTAAATTGAACACTGAAGGAGATCTGAAATGCTTCGGAGACATGATCAAGTGGTACATTTTCATTCGGTACAAACTTCTGAATTTCATCACTTGGCTATTTAAAGTCCAAAAGTTAGAACAACATTGAAGAATCTCCACTCCTTATTTGACACAAATGGGGAGATTGTTGGGTCATTTAATGTGTTGTGACAAATTTACTATGTATGTATTTAGTCTTGATTAGCGTATTGGACCTATCCATTCCTTATTATGATGCTAGGGTTAGACTATATATAGTGCATGCATGTATCTTTCTAGGGTTAATCATTTTGTATTGCCCTACATTGCTTTTACAGAAAAGTTCTCATCAAACTCTTCTAAACCTTTGATTATATAAAGCATGCGACACATCCTTGATCATTATTCTTATTGTTTGATTCACTTTATTGTTTCTACATCTATCGATCTTTAAGTTATTGTGTCATCAGGAGATAGAGAAGATAGCAAGAAAACGCATGAAAGAAGCACTTCAACAAAAAAAATGTTCCAAGGTTTTTTCACATCAACATCTTCTCCAACTTCAGACCAAGAAGATCCACATGGCACTCCCTTATGGAACGAGCCTGAAACAACTTTCGCATCTTTTCCCAAAGCACCCCATCCTAACCTTCCAACAATCCATTTATGAATTTCTGACCCACAACTTCCATCAAATTTGAAACACCTGAACCTTCTAATTTGGATCCTGAAACAGAAGTAGCTATGAGTGTTCAATGAGGGAAGAAGAAAAGACTCTTCGCGAATGGGCAACACAAGATATTACACAGCAACCCTTGTGTATCACTTTCCCTGAAGCTCAGAACTTTGAGCTGAAATCTTGTTTAATCCATCTACTACCGACTTTTTGTGGCCTTGAGAATGAAGACCCGCATAAGTTTCTCAAGGAGATTCACGTAGTATGTTCTGGAATGAAGCCACACGTTATAAATGAAGACCACATCAAGTTAAGGGCATTCCCCTTTTCTATCAAAGACGCAACAAAAGAGTGGCTGTATGATCTCCCTTCTGCATCAATAACTACATGGAACGAGCTAGCCAAACTTTTTCAGGAGAAACATTTTTCAGAAGTAGAAGTGTCCAACCTCTACAATGAAATCCCTTCCATCAACCAAGGAAAAGGAGAAGCCCTTCACACCTATTGGGAGCATTTCAAGAAGTTTCTGGTTTGGTGTCCACAACATGGGATCAGTCACTATTAGCTATTGATGGGTTTTGAGCATTATAAACAATCCTATGTGTGCATGTAACCCTAAATTAGATCGACATTTTCTCTAATTGAACATACAATATGAACAACAATGCATAAACCCTAGATCCCTAGTGTATAATCGAAAATACACAAACAAGGGTTATGAAACATACATTTTCTTGTTATGTAGTAACAACAATCTTGATCCAAGTCTTGAGAAGCTTTAAGGCTAGCGTTACAATTGTCACGCCTCTAATGGCTCACACCCAAAACTAGCTTGTGAAGAATGATTGAGAAGGAGGAGGGAGGTGCAAAATTTCGGCTGGATCACTCTTGGAACAAGTGGTCGAAAATCATAAGGTTCCACCCCTATTTATACTTCATCCAGGAAACCCTACATAAGCCCAAATCTAGGATTATCTTAAACCGATTAATTATCTACATCCTTGATTATCCATTCGGGATTATTCTAGAATTCTTAGCCTCCAAGAAACCATCCAAGGCTCTATGTTAGGTTCTAGATTGCCTTTTGCTCAACTATTGAACAATTACAATTCAGTCACTGTACTTTAATTAATTTCTTCAATCCCAAAATTAATTCCAAATTAATTTTTGATTAAATATTAATTAAATATTACTATTTCAAATTAATATATTATTCTCATAATATATTAACAAACTGTTTATTTCAATTTATTAATTGAATTAATAAATTAACCTCTTTTCTCCAAAATCACCATGTGCTACTATCAATTCAAGTATATACCAAATATAGTTATGGGCTTAGAATCCTAATCCAATAATCTCCCACTTGGATAAGTCTAATAACTATAGTTGTGTGTATATCCTTCAAGAATTGATTAGCAAATTATAGCACTCAAAGCTGTTGTTGAACTCTAACCTAGTCAGTTACGTGTCCTAAGATAAGTGATCATATAATCCTCCATTCTGCAAGATATCGTGTGGACAAATGACATGGAACATAATCAGTCTAATTGTCCAATACTCTGTTTCCTGATTTCCGATTTCTAATGACAAAGAACTACTAATTGAACACATCAATTTAGTCTTGGTCGGGCCCGACACTATAAGACAACGCCAAATCATCGAGGGGCCCAAGATATCGCTTTTTACCATTAGGGAAAAAGGAACATATAAACTTTGACTTATATGCTTGCACTATTTACTCATCAAATCATGCACAACAACACGTTTGATAGCATCAAGTTACTGATGTACCATCAATACACAACCAACTCGTAAACAACACACACACACACACACACACACACATATATATATATATATATATATATATATATATATATATATATATATATATATATATATATATCCCTTTAAAGACTATAAAATTTTATCGTCTCAAAATTACTCATGATAAATACAAGAAGTAATTCTCTAAGCATGGGTTAAATCAATACTTAAATTCTCCATTTCAAAAGTACTCATGAATACTCCAGCAAACTTTTGTTATATCTAAACCTTTAGACAATCTACAGTCCAATTCATGATAGTCTTGATTCACTACTTACTTCCAAAAGTATGATCGACTGTAGATATATGAATAATCTAATTATTCGGGAAGTAAAACATGCAAAATGAAACACAATAAGAAACAATCGATAAATGATAGTAAATACTCATAAATAATTCTCCATTATTTAATAATCAAAAATCAATTACATTTATGTTGTTACAAGTTTCTAAATATCTATCTAACTACTAAAACTAACATCATCCTTAAGGCCAATGCTCTTTGTATGTTGAACGTGCTTAAGCCTACTTAGACCCTTAGTGAAGGGATCTGCATGATTCTCTTCAGATGATACCCCCTTCACGACGAGGTGTCCTTCTTCAACTCTACATCTGATAAAATGGTATTTTTCTTCGATATCTTTCAATCTACAATGATCTCTTGGTTCATTTGTTAAGACAATCGCTCCTTCATTATCACAGAAAATATCCATTGGTTCTTTTATGTTTGGCTCAACTCCAAGGTCTCCGATGAAGTTCTTCAACCATGTATCCTCCTTCGATGCTTCGCTTACTGCTATGTACTCTGATTCACAAGAAGAATCAACCACCATTTACTGTTTGGAACTTTTCAAAATTACTGCTCCTCCCTTAAGGGTAAACACCCAGCTAGATTGAGAATGAAAATATTCTATATCAGTCTGAAAGTTGGCGTCTCTATACTCTGTTACTCTCAAGTCATCACTACCACCAAGCACAAGGACCTAGTCCTTAGTTCTTTGCAGATACTTAAGAATATTCTTGACCGCTATCCAATAAGCTCTTCCTGGATTTCCTTGATATCGACTAACCATGCTTAAGGAAAAAACCACGTCAGGAAGAGTACATATCATAGCGTACATGGTCGATCTAATAGCGGAATCATATGGAACTCGACTCATTTCTGCTATCTCTGCATAGGTACTCAAACTCTGAGTCTTACTCAGTTTGGTATGGATAGGCAACTCTCCTTTCTATGAATTCTCCATGCTAAAACGTTTTAACATTTGTTCCAAATATGTGCTTTCACTAAGTCCAGTTAGTCTTTTGATCCTATTTCAAAGTGTGTACCTTTCCATCCATGTCGGTCTTCTTCTTGAAAATCCATTTGCACCCAACCGTCTTACGACCTGGTACATTGTCAACCAAGTTCCAAACTAGTTTGTCATACATGGACTTGATCTCACTATCCATTTCCTCTTTCCATTTGGATAACTCAGGGCCCACCATTACTTCCTTATAGTTAGAAGGATCATCCAAATTTACCAATGTATTGTCACTGATAAATGTATAACCATATGTAGTAATATGGAAACCATAAAACTCAAGTGACATTCTAACTCTATTGGAACGCCTAAGAGGTAATGACTTGTCAATTGGTTCAACTACAATTTCTTCCTCGGGTTAAGCCAAATGATTTTCAGAGGTTCCTTCATCACTTGGCTCTTGAATTTCTTCAAGATCAATAGTGTTCCCACAATCCACTTTGCATATGAGTTCTCTTTCGCAAAAGACTACCCTTCGTGCTACAAAGACCACGTTCTCACTAGGTTTGTAGAACAAATATCCAAAGGAATTTTGTGGATAGCCAACGAAATACATCTCTCACTTCAAGGTTCAAGCTTGTTGTGAGTCTCTTATCTAACGAAAGCTTTACAACCCCAAAACTTGATATGTGCCAATGAGTGAACCTTCCCTGTCCACATTTCATGAGGTGTTTTGGCAACCATCTTAGTAAGGACAATATTAAGAATATGGGTGGCAGTCTCTAAGGCTACTCCCAGAATGAGATCGGAAGTGAAGCTCGACTCGTCATGGAACGAACCATGTCTAACAAGTTTCGATTACGCCTCTAAGCCACACCATTAAGTTGTGGTATCCTAGGAGGTGTTAATTGTGAAACTATTCCACATTCCTTGAGATAGTCGTGGAATTCTATACTAAGATACTCACCACCTCTATCAGATCCGAGCATCTGGATCTTCCTTGCTAATTGATTCTTGACTTCTTGTTTGAAGTGTTTGAACTTTTCAAGGTTTCTGACTTATGCTTGATTAGGTACACACAACCATATCTACTATAATCATCAACAAAAGTCACATAGAATCGATTTGCATCCTTTATGGTGGGTCTGAAGGGCCCACACACATCTGTGTATATGAGATCCAACAATCCTTCACCTCTTTCACATGAACCAATGAAAGGTGATTTTGTCATCTTTCCAAGCAAACAAGACTTGCACATATCAACTGACCTTAAGTCAAATGATTCCAACACTCTTTTTGGAGTTGGGCAATGCGTTTCTTGTTGACATGTCCAAGACGACAATACCACAAGCATGCCTTGTCTAAGCCATTAGACGAATCAATTTGTAAAACACTATTACCTAAATTGTCTACAACCATCACAGTTTCATGCACACCATCACAAGGTAAATCTTCAAAATAAAATATACCATTTTTAAAAGTAGAAATAGATCCATTCTCGTTATCAAAAGAATATATAAAACCTTTATTATATAAATCATGAAATGAAATGATATTCCATATCATCTCTGACGAGTAGCAACATTTATTCATATCTAAACACAACCCACTAGTCAACAATAAGTTATAAATTCAATCTTGGTAACAGGTGACAGTCTCCTATTGCCATGATCAGGTTCATTCTCCCATGCTCCACATCCTCACTTTCTCTTAGCCCATGAAATCAGAACAAATATGAAAACTAATGGGTTTAAGCTAAAAGAACATCCTATGTGCTTATGAAAACCCTAATGCTTGGATCTAGGTTTCTCTATTGTATATTCAATTCATCCAAGACTTTCAAACCCTAGATCTAGCATATGATAATTGATATTAACATAATAAAACGATCTAGATGATTACCCAGTTGTTGATCGAATATCTTGAAGCGTTAATAAATTTAGCACCTCAAATGTTATGCCTCTAATGAATCACAAACACCAAGAGCAATTGGAGGAAATAAGAGAGCGAGAGGGAGAAAGAGAGAGAGAGAGAGAGAGAGAGAGGAGAGGTGAAATTCGGCTCTAGGACTTCTAGGGTTCAAGTGGCCAAATTTCTCATGCCCAAGGGTCCTTTATATAGGTGTAGGCATTTGGGTTTCAGTCATTATCCTTATCTGTTTACTTAGCCACCAAGGAGCCCATAAGATAATTCTAGAATCCCTATCATGGACGAATTCTTAAGGTTTTATCCCTAGAATTCGTCCACCCTATCTATTAGGGTTTCCTTGCCCAACTTTACAACTATCACATAATTACAGTCCAATCCCCTTAGTTCAGTTAACTTCCTTTTGATCACAAAATTAATTCTTAATTAACTCTTGACCAATCTTAATTAAACAAATATGATTTCTCTTTTAATATATTAGTCTTATAACATATTCATAAACCATAATCACCTCTTTCTATATTATTCCTCCAGTCAAGTTGCTTTGGTGAAGGCAACCCAAAAAGACCATGCAAAACCAGGCCAAGTACATACCAAATACAATTATGGACTTAGACACTAATCCAACAGTCTCCCACTTGGATAAGTCTAATAACTATAAATGCAAATGTAACTTTTGGGTCCGATTAGCAATCGTAGTTCTCAAAACTATTGATCTTATCAATAACATGTCCTTAAGATAAGGGATTGTATAATCCTCTATTCTAGATATCGTGTGGACAATTACATGGAACATAGTCATACTTATTGTCCATCAATTTCTTTCTTGATCTCATATTCATTTGACATAGAACTTAACCGAACTCATCAATTTAGTCTTGAACGGGCCTGACACATAAGTCAAAAAAAATCATCGAGGGGCCCTAATATCGCTTTTATCCTCTTAGAATAAAAGGAAAAGATAAACTTTGACTTATATGCATTTACCATTCACTAATCAAATCATTCACAACAGTGAGTTTTATAACATCAAGTTACTGATGCGTTTACGAATTATCAATACACAAAAAATTAGCAAACAATAAACCATATATCTAGGTTTTAGGACCATATGATATTATCATCTTGCGATCACTCGTGATAAATTCCATGAAGTGATTCCAGCAAGCATGGGTTTATTCCAATGGTCAAATCAAGTTTATAAGCACTCATGAACGTTGTAGCAAACTTTTGCTATGTCTAACACACTTTACACATTCTACACACCAATTCATGATAGTCTTCATTCCTACCTACTTCCAACATATGAACGACTGTGGACCGTTTGAATAATCTTATTGTTCAGGAAGTCAAAATATGCAAACATGAAACAATAGGTAAATAATTAACATAAGACAGTAGCTTTACTCATAAATAATACCCATTTATTTAATCATCGAATGTTAATTACAATTTATCTATTATACATTTCTAAATTAATTAATCTAAACTAATATCGTCCTTCAGCCCCATGCTCCTACCGTGCTGTAAGTGGTTAACCCTACTCAGTCCCTTCGTAAGCGGATCTGCTGGGTTATCCTCCGACGATACCCTCTTCACTACGAGGAGTCCTTCTTCCACCCGATGTAGAATTAAGTGACATTTTTTGTCGATATGTCAAGATCTACCATGATCCCTCGGTTCCTTTATCAAGGCAACCGCTCCTTCGTTATCATAGAAAATTTTCATAGGCACCTGTACAGTCGACACAACTCCAGGGTCTCCAATGAATCTCTTCAACCATATTTCCTCCTTTGACGCTTTGCTCGATGCAATGTACTTTGATTCGCAGGTTGAATAAACTAAGGTCTCTTACTTGGAACTTTTCCAAGTCAGTGCTCCTCCATTTAGGGTAAAGACCCAGCCTGACTACGAACGGTAGTTGTCCCTGTCGGTCTAAAAATCGGCGTCACTGTACCCTCGCACCTTTAAGTCATCACTCCCACTGAGGACTAAAAACCATTACTTGGTCCTCCGAAGGTACTTAAGAATATTCTTGACTGCGGTCCAATGCGCTTTGCCAGGGTTCCCTTGATATCTGCTGACCATGCTCAAAGCGAAGGCCATATCAGGACAAGTACAAGTCATAGCATACATAATCGTGCCAAATGTGGAAGCGTATAGTACTCGGCTCATTTCTGCTGTCTCGACTTTGGTACTCGGACTTTGAGTCTTACTCAACTTGGCATTACTTTCGATTGGTAACTCTCCCTTCTTTGAACTCTCCATACTAAAATGCTTTAGTACCTTGTCAAAGTAAGTATTCTGACTAAGTCCTATTTGTTTCTTACTTATGTTTCTCACTATCCTTATTCCCAGAATATAGGCAGCCTCTCCGAGGTCCTTCATAGCGAAGCACTTCCCGAGCCAGGACTTAACCTCCTGCACTGTCGGGATGTCGTTTTTTATGAGTAGTATGTCATCGACATATAATACGAGGAAACTTACTAAACTCCCACTGGCTTTCACATACACACATGATTCATCCTCACTTCGCAGAAAACCAAACTCTTTGACTTTCTCATCGAAACAAAGATTCCATCTGTGAGACACTTGTTTCAGTCCATAAATGGACTTTTCAAGCTTGTATACTCTATCGGGATACTTTGCATTGACAAAACCCTCTGGATGAGCCATGTAAACATCCTCATCCAACTTTCCATTAAGGAAAGCGGCTTTGACATCCATTTGCCATATTTCAAAGTCATGAAATGCAGTAACGGCCAACATCACCCTAATAGACTTTATCTTCGTAACCGGTGAGAAGGTTTCATCATAGTCAACTCTGGGAGTTTGAGTGAAACTCTTCGCAACTAATCACACTTTATAGGTGTGCACATTACCATCCATGTTGGTCTTCTTCTTGAAGATCCATTTGCACCCGATCATCTTACGACCTGGTACATTGTTAACCAAATTTCAAACTTGGTTGTCATACATAGACTGAATATCGCTGTCTATCGCCTCTTTCCACTTTGCACACTCCGAGCCTGCCATGGCTTCCTTATAGTTGTTAGGTTCATCCAAATTCACTAGTGTACTATCATTAATGAACGTATCCCCTTCGGTAGTAATATGAAAACCATAAAATTAGGGTTGAACCCTAAGTCTTTTGGAATGTCTAAGAGGTAAGGACTCGTCAATCCGTTCAACCAGAGTTTCCTCCTCGAGTTGAGCGCCAGCGTTAGAGGTTCCTTCATCGCTCGAATCTTGAAGCTCTTCAAGATCAATTTACCTCCCACTTTCCCCTTGGCTTATGATTTCTCGCTCACGGAAAACCCATCTCCTCGCGACATAGAAAACGTTGTCACTCGGTCTATAGAAGAGATATCCAAAGGACTTCTGCGGGTAGTCGATGAAAATACACCACTCACTACAAGGTTCGAGCTTGTCATGAGTCTCTCATCTTACGAAAGCCTCACAACCCCAAACCTTGATATGTGACAGTGAGGGAGCTTTCCCTGTCCACATCTCGTGAGGTGTTTTGGCAACCTTTTTCGTAGGGACTAAGTTAAGGATATGAGAGGAAGTCTCTAAGGCATACCCCCATAATGAGATAGGTAGTGAAGCACGACTCATCATGGAACGAACCATGTCTAGCAAGGTTCGATTGCGCCTCTCAGCTACACCATTCAACTACGGTGTCCTAGGTGGAGTCAATTGCGAAACGATTCCGCATTCCTTGAGGTAGTCGTAGAATTCAAGACTTAGGTACTCTCCACCTCCATCGGATCGAAGCATCTTGATTTTCCTGCCCAACTGATTCTCCACTTCTTGTTTAAACTCTTTGAACTTTTCAAAGGTTACTGACTTGTGCCTGATTAAGTAGATATACCCATATCTGCTATAATCATCGGTAAAAGTCACATAGAAGCGGCTAGCATCCCTTGTGGTGGGTCTAAAGGGCCCACACACATCGATATGTATGAGATCCAATAAACCCTCACCCCTTTCACAAGTGCCAGTAACGGGTGACTTGGTCATCTTGTTGGATTAATGTCTATGTCCATAATTATATTTGGTATGTACTTGACCCGACCCGGCATGGTCCATTTGGGTTGCACTTCACCGACACAATTTATATGGATAGTCTTTTGAGAATAGTATATTTATGATTTATATTAATATATTATTGTTGGGTTTTGGGCATTCTAACACTCTTATGGTGTACATGCAACCCTATAAACCTTGGATCTATGTTTTCTCTATCATACATGCAAATAAGAACTTTCCAAGGCTTTAATCCTAACTAGCATATTATGAAGCTCTTATACTACAAATTACTAGTTAGATGACATACCTTTTGATGTAGCTTGATGTCTTCAAGCTTTAAGAGCTTAGCCCCAATAGTGTGGAAGCCGCAAGTGGAATCACAAATCACCAAAACACCTTGGAAGACTTTGAGAATAAGAATACTTTGGTTCTCTCTAGTGAAATCGGCTAGCCCTCTTAGTGTACTCACACTAGTGCCAATTTCACCAACCAAGGACATCTTTATATAGTATGAAGACTAGGGTTAAACCCATGACCTTTCATTTCATATGATCCATGGGTTAAACACTCCATGGACTATCCATGAATGCTTAGCCCAACCTAAATGAACTTGGCCCATTCCAAATATATAAGAGTCCATATTTAATTGGTTCAGTTTGATCACTTAATTAATTCTAAATTAAGTCTTGATCAATACTAATTAAATAATATGATTCCATATTAATATATTAGAACTTATAATATACTAATATAAATCATAAATATACTATTCTCAAAAGACTATCCATATAAAATGTGTCGGTGAAGTGCAACCCAAATGGACCATGTCGGGTCGGGTCAAGTACATACCAAATATAGTATGGACTTAGACATTAATCCAACAGTCTCCCACTTGGATACATCTAAAACTGTTATTGAGTATGACTTCAAAACCTAACTGGAAATCGTAGCTCTTAAAGCCGCTGTCGAACTCTGACCTTGTAAATGACTTGTCCATTAGATAAGGGATCATATATTCCTCCATTCTAGATATCATATGGACTGAGACATGGATTATAATCATTCTCTCTGTCCATTTGTTGTTTCCTGATTTCCGATTCATGACGACTGACTGATTGAACAAATCAAATCAGTCCTGGCTTGGCCAAGCACTCACATGTGTCATCATTAATTCATCGAGGGGCCCACAGACATCGCTTTTATCCCGAAGGTAAAAGGAATGGATAAACTTCGACTCATATGGCTTGTTCTACTACTTGTTGAATCATACACAAAGGCACGTTTTATAACATCGAGTTATCAACACGTTTTCGTGCAATCAATGTACAACCAACTCATAGCAACAACTCATATCTCTAGATTTGAAGAATATAAGATATTATCGTCTCATGATGACTCGTGATAAAATCCATGAATTGATTCAAATGAGCATGGGTTGAATCCGATACTCAGAATTTATGAGCACTCATGAGTGTTGTAGCACAACTTTGACCACCAACTTGGACCTCTACAAGCCAACCAATGACAGTCTTGATTCATATCTACTTCCAATATATGATCGACTATGGATGGTTTGAATAACTTAGTCATTTTGAAAGAATAGCCTAGTTATTATGGAAGTCAAAAAATGCAAAGTGAAATACAAGAATAAATGAATCTAATATGGTATCAAAACCTATGAATATAAATAAAGCACTTTTTATTTATCACCATATTGATTACTCATTATTCATTGTTTCGGTTTTATTAACTTTAAACTTGAATTAAAACACTAGTTGTCCCATGCTCCAAGCATGTACACTATGTTTTCTAAACACTAGTCATGCCACACACCAAGTATGCATACTATGTTTGTCTATGATCTTTACTTTGCGAAATAGACCAGTTGAACATAACTCCAATGATTCTCATTTCACAGTCCCAAATCCTTACTGCAAATGCAAGAATTCCAAATTCATGCCATTTATTAAAATCTGTTAGATTCTAAACTTATATGCATTGATCCTCTTGTAATGATTATGCACAAATTCACAAAGACTTGGCAACAATCATTACAGAGTATTCCAAAGGAGATCAACTCCTTGGAACATCCTTCTTGCATTAAGTTTCCTAATCTTACAGATTGAATACTTTCTAACTTTGAAACATTTCCATATTCCTTTTTGACTATCACTTCTGAACAAGAGTTGCCTCTTTTCAGAATATGTCAATATGGTCCTTCCAACAATTAACACTATACTTCCAACTGTCCCTGAGCAACCAATCTTTGATAAACCTTAGATTGTCCTCAACAATTGCTTAAATGTTTTAGTCATATCCAGTTCTAGACCTTTTAACTTCTTAATGCCCCATGCATTTGGAAAATTTTAGAAAGGATGAATATAGCACATGTAATCAATCCTATATCCGAAGCACATGGGACACGATTCATGATGTCTCACATAAAGACTAAACCAATCTTTTTCTATAATATTTCCATTTCTATTTGCCAAGTTGTCATAATTCAGATTATGAAAAGGGATGCTATAATCATAATCGAATTTTAGAACGTAAATAATGAACCCATATATAGAATTTCCTTATGTTGAGCCATTCCAACTTGAAATTCATATATATTCTTGACTAAATACGATTAAAAACTCAATCTAGGCTTTTAGATTTGAGATGAAGTATAATTTACTCTTCCTTAATTATACCAAAACAACTTTTTCCTAATTGAGACCTTTTGTTTTCTATAATTAACATTGCTAACTTGCAACCTTTATCATGATTATCATGCTCCCACTAACATGATGATTATTAGCATAACACTTATGCTCCCACTAGCTTTGACATGTACTCAGAAATCAGTTGGATGTCTAGAAGTCAATACTTTATTGGCATTCTTACCAAAGTTCAGAATTCTGATACTAGATTGCTTTGATAACGCTTTATCAAAATTATACACCGCGTCTTAGATAGCTCACACGTGTATCTAAACAATTTCAAAACTATGAAAAGGGATGCCGTAATCATAGTCTAAATTGTTTAGACCTTTTGCCATTTCTCATAAGTCAATGTTAGTGTGCCGGTTAACCATGCACGCTCCACTAACGACTTTGAGAACCGCAAATATCACAATTAAAATCTAGTTAGTGAAAGAGTTTCTTTACCATCATTTTCATGAATCGAAAAGAAACCTTATGACACTTAGATTTTATGGTGTATGCGTTCTTGTCGACAAGAATTTGTCAAACCATAATCATAAGACAAGGTTAGTGACAAATCCTAACTCATATGGATTAAACTTGTGTAATCTTAACTTCTTGCCACCTGGTAGCTCAAGGGCCTGCCATTTCTTCCAAGTAGCTATGCAAACAATTGAGAACATGTACAACTCAAATGTATAGCCAACTTAACTGGAATGGGCACATAAATGTCAACACGATAGGTTATAAACCTCTAGTGGTGTTCTAGTGATGAAATACAGGTTTTATTCTTGATTACATCTTGAAACCCTTTCAGGATCTTTTAGACTCCCACTGTCTCCTTGACCTATAAGACTTTCTTGCCAAATATTCAAGGAAATAGTGTGGATTCTAATCAAGACTAACACTTCACACAATTGGCCGTAGTTGGTCTTTGTTTTATCCAAAAACATCACAACTTATCAATTTTAAATGTACAAGAGTAGAAAACTTTTACTCTTACATTTGATAAGTGTTTTAAACCTTCTTTAAGACATGTCACTCAAGTTACAATCTTAGAGTACAACTCTATGAATTGTTTTTTTTAGAAAGAAGTATGAATCATCTTCTTGACTTAACCACTTCAACAATTCATAACTCCTCTTCTTAACTATCATAATGCACTTAGAGGATGAATTGTGATAGGGCCTTAAAATCATTAAGACAATCTTAAAATGTGATACTAAAGTACTCTCCCATCTTTTCAGATTTTAGAAAATTTTATCCTTCTGCCTAATTTGATTCTTCTTATTCGATCTGTCATACATTGAAATTATTTCAATGTTTCAGAATTATACTTAAGCTTGTAAGTATAATCATATTTACTAAACCTTGGTAAATCATGACAAATAGTCTTATCCATATTTTGTGGTGGACTCTGACAAGTGCACAAGAAAGTGTACTTGATCCCTTAGTCCTTCTCTTGAGTCACATATACATGTAAACACGGAACTAGTCTTAATTTTCCAAAGTTGAAAAATTCTCACACATCACACTCAACACCTTGTATGATTCCAAGTTTCGGTCCAATTGAAACTTGGGTGATGAGAATCTTTCCTTATTTGGTAAATTTAGACACTACCACAAATGAAAGAATCAAATTCATATTTCCAATATTGCTATAAACATACAAACATCAAGTTTTCATGAATGCCATTGTAAGGAGATAAAATAAAGTAAAACAAACTTTTATTTATTTTAAAAATGCTATTACATGTTTCCTTACAATGTAACTTGAAATGAAACTATGTTATTACATGTTTCCTAGCAATATACCATCACTCCTAAGAAGTAGCTCAAGAATCTGATCTTCAATCAAGCGATAGAACTCCATCTTCGCGATCAAATTCAGCATACTCTTTCTTTAAGTTTCCTTCATTTTTCCCTTTGATTCTTAAAACATCAACATGTGACCCAGTCACATCATGTATCAAGAATCTCAGAATAGAAACTTAGCAGAGTTAGTTAGTGGACTTTACCAGAAGTAGGGTCAAACTTATTGACTTTAACATCCTTAGGTAAAATTGGCAGCTTCGCAACTAATGCCCTTTCCTTTTTGGCAATAGAACCATATGGATCCTTTGGGAATGGTACATGGGATAATCTCAGACTTATTCTTTCTTTTTACCATTTGGTCAACCGAGTTGACTATGGCCGATCCCTTTCCATTAGGAAGAGAATGCTTTTTCTGGATTTCCAGTGTCACCATTGTCAATGTCCATAAAGTTTTGGGAAGTCAATCTTCTAATTAAATTTGCTTTACTGACTTACCAAATCATTGCTGATTTAGCAGCACCAAGCAAATAGATAAGATCATTAAGGGTCTTGTCATAGTCTGTTTCATAGGAGTCCCAAAGGAACTCACTATTTGACTTAGAAAGTGATTGAACCACTAACTTTCTAAAGACTTTGACACCCAACTCTCCCGACTTGTCAATATGTGACTACATCTCCAAGATATGATCACACCTAGACCTTGCCTTGCCAATAGGGCTTGAGTGACCTTGAACTTGTGGGTTAGGGATAATAATTGGAGGAGGTGGAGGAAGTGAAGTTCCAAGAGATTTGGGAAGACCATAGATGTCTGAACTAGACATCTACAATGGGACAAATTCAAGTAAAGTTGATTTAAGTCCTTAATATAACACCCAATATGAAATATTAAGGCTAGGACCCAACACAATATTTTATAACTTGGAAGAGGGATGCCGTAATCCAAGCTATAGAATATTTGAAGCTAGGTGAATGACGATTCACCAATTTCCACCATAAAAACGAAATAAATGATTAGGTTTTTATCGGATTTGAAACTCCTAGATCTTTTGAGATTTATTGAACTGTTCAATGGCATGTTTCAATCTCGAGTGTGCTCTTCAGGTTTTATGACTGGGATGTCGAGGATCATAAAACAAGGTGTGAAGTAACCATGCAAATTACATGGTACCCTTAAGTGTTTACCCCTCAAGGGATGTGACGGTTAACCACACACACTCCATCGATACTATTATAAACATCAAGTTACCCTTTGCCTACCTTGTTAAATTTGAGTTAGTGTGCCGGTTAACCACACACGCTCCACTAACTGACTTAAACAAAGTGCAAAGTGTAATTTCATGGATTAGCACCTTATTCACATTTTTCCTAAGTAACTAAGATTGGGTATTTATAAAAGGTTTAGTTACTTAGTATTTATCATTAATACTTTTAATGAAGGGATAATTTTTAGTCTTTGTCCTACCCGTTTAGCTAACGACCCTCCACCAGTCAAGGAAGCGGTGGGTAAGAGTGGACACCCATAAACTGCCATTTTATAGGCAGTAACCTTATACCCCCCTTATAGACCGGCTTCGTGAATGAGGCCTACTAACGGTAAGACAGACTTTACTCTTATACATATATATAAATATTATTAACTTATAATATTATAAAGTATAAGGGTTGAATTTTAACTTTTAAAATTCTAAGGGCTAACTTGTAGTTAAAGTATTCATAAGGGAAAACTTTTCAAATTCCAAAACTTGAGGGCATGTTTTGAAACTATTCAAAACTAATTAGTTCCATAACTTATGTGTTAAAAGTAGTTTTAATTAAAAAAACTATTCAAGTTCCATAACTTGAGGACAAGTTATGGAAGACTTTAAACTAATTAAGAAAGTGACTCTTCATAATTCATAACTTATGGAAGCTTTATGACTTTAACAAAGATTACACATATTTTATTTAATGAAGAGACTCTTGAACCTCCACAACTTGAGGACAAGTTATGGAGTCATAAAACCATTTAATAAGAACAAGACTCTTCATTTTTGTAACCTATGACAATTTTTATGAGTTTTAAGAAACTTAAATGTGACTTTTCATGTAACTTGAGGACAAGTTACACAAACACATTTTAGAATCAACTTTTAGATTAAAATGGATTGAAAACAACTATTCAATTAACTTTTCTATTAATCTAAGAAACTCATAAGAACAAGATAATTCAAATCAAACTTTTTCATGTAATTATCTAAAACTTAAACTAATACAAAACATGAATCTATTGACAATTATCTTTGAAATTGGATTAGCATGAACATTACCACATCAAAAACAAGTTTATAAGTTCAAAAAAAAACTTAGTGTAATGTTCCTAGTCCATTTCCAGCCAAAACAATTGAATATATGATGTATGGGGGTCCAACTTGTCGAGTGCACGAACCAACTCGGTGAGTTAGATGCATTTTGTCTTGGACTCGGTGAGTCCATCAGTGGACTCGGCGAGTCTGCTGAGCAGACAGCATAGAAACTCGATTTTTCAGCCAAATTTGCAAGAATAACAAGAAAACAATCCTAGTCTCTGATACCACTGTTGGGTTTTGAGCATTCTAACACTCCTATGGTGTACATGTAACCCTATAAACCTTGGATCTATGTTTTCTCTATCATACATGCAAATAAGAACTTTCCAAGGCTTTAATCCTAACTAGCATATTATGAAGCTCTTATACTACAAAGTACTAGTTAGATGACATACCTTTTGATGTAGCTTGATGTCTTCAAGCTTTAAGAGCTTAGCCCCAATAGTGTGGAAGCCTCAAGTGGAATCACAAATCACCAAAACACCTTGGAAGACTTTGAGAATAATAATACTTTGGTTCTCTCTAGTGAAATCGGCTAGCCCTCTTAGTGTACTCACACTAGTGCCAATTTCACCAACCAAGGACATCTTTATGTAGTATGGAGACTAGGGTTAAACCCATGACCTTTCCTTTGATATGATCCATGGGTTAAACACTCCATGGACTATCCATGAAAGCTTAGCCCAACCTAAATGAACTTGGCCCATTCCATATATATAAGAGTCCATATTTAATTAGTTCATTTTGATCACTTAATTAATTCTAAATTAAGTCTTGATCAATACTAATTAAATAATATGATTCCATATTAATATATTAGAAGTCATAATATATTAATATAAATCAAAAATATACTATTCTCAAAAGACTATCCATATAAATTGTGTCAGTGAAGTGCAACCCAAATGGACCATGTCGGGTCGGGTCAAGTACATACCAAATATAGTTATGGACTTAGACATTAATCTAACAATTATAAGTTCTAATATATTAATATGGAATCATATTATTTAATTAGTATTGATCAAGACTTAATTTAGAATTAATCAAGTGATCAAACTGAACTAATTAAATATGGACTCTTCTATATATGGAATGGGCCAAGTTCATTTAGGTTTGGCTAAGCTTTCATGGATGGTCCATGGAGTGATTAACCCATGGATCATATGAAATTAAAGGTCTTGGGTTTAACCTTAGTCTCCACACTATATAAATATGTCCTTGGTTGGTGAAATTGGCCTAGTGTGGGTACACTAAGAGGGCTAGCCGATTTCACTAGAAAGAACCAAAGTATCCGTATTCTATAAAGGTTTTCCAAGGTGTTTTGGTGATTTGTGATTCCACTTGAGGCTTCCACACTATTGGGGATAGGCTCTTAAAGTTCAAGACTTCAAGCTTCATTAAAAGGTATGTATTCTAACTTGTTATATTACCCAAGTATCAAGGATTGTATGCTAGATAGGGTAATACCTTGGAATATTCATATTTGCATGTATAATAGAGAAAACATAGATCCAAGGTATTTAGGGTTGCATGTACACTTAGGAGTGTTAGAATGCTCAAAACCCAACAAATATTTCCAAGCAAACAAGACTCGCACACGTCATCGTCCCTAATGTCGAATGACTCCAGCACTCCATCCTTTTGGAGTTGGGTTATGCGTTTCTTGTTGACATGTCCAAGACGGCAATGCCATAAGCATGCTTTATCCATACTATTGGAAGAATCAACACACAACACATCATTTCCTTAGTTATCTACAACCATCACAGTCACATATATTCCATTACAAGGCAATTCTTTAAAATATAAAACACTATTAAGATAAGCATAAATAGAACCCTTTTCATTATCAAATGAATATCTAAATCCTTGTCTATGTAAACCATGAAAGGAAATGATGTTTCTTGCCATATTTGGCGAATAGCAAAAATTATTTAAATCTAAAGCTAATCCACTACTAAGCACTAGGGAATAAACTCCAGTCTTGGTTACACACGACGATCTTCTGTTTCCCATGATTAGATTTATCTTTCCACGCTCCACATCTCTATTTCTTCTTAGTCCCTACAAATCAGAACATATGTGAAAACCACATCCTGTATCAAGAACCCAAGAAATAGCATGCGATGAATCATTAGATTAAATTTTTGGATTAGTGTCTAAGTCCATAACTATTTTGGTATGTACTTGACCCAATATGCATGGTCCTTTTGGGTTGCCTTCACCAAAGCAACTTGATAGGATGAATTATGGAGAGAGAGGATTAATTATGATTTATTAATATATTATGAGAATAATATTTTAAAGGAGAAATCATATTGTTTAATTAATATTAGTCAATAATTTATTAAGAATTAATTTTGTGGCTAAAAGACATTAATTAAACTTAAGGGACTAGAGCTGTCAATTGTATGATAGTTGAATATTGGGCTAATGGACTCCATATTAGAGGGGTGGACGTATTCTATGGGGAAACCCATTAGAAGTCGTCCTAGGCCTCTAAGGAGGGAGTCCATGGGTTGCTTAGGGCCTAAGCAGTCAAATTAGGGTTTCCTTGTTAGATAACCCTAATAGCCTGACTATTTAAGGATCGCTAGAGCACCAAAAACGTGGTGAAGAGTTTCCTTAGGGTTTCTACACGTTTTTTGGTGCCTCCTCTCTTATCATTCTTCATCCTCTTGCTCTTGGTGTTTGTGAGCCATTAGAGGAGTGACACCTGTGACTCTAAGCTTTCTAAAGCCATTACAAGGAGGATTTGAGATTGTTAGTGCTACATAACAATAAGGTAAGATTTAAACCCTATTCTTATGTTAATATGATTAATTGTGTGCTAGATATAGGGTATATAGCTTTGGATATTCAATTGCATGTTCATTAGACAAACTAGATCCAAAAGCTATTAGGGTTTGCATGTACACCATAGGAATGATGTTTTGCTCATAACTCATCAGTGGTATCAGAGCCATGGCTGTTTGTTTGATGTATTTGATGCTATTGTGAATTATCCTTGCTTATAATTTGAAATTTAGGGTTTCTGGGGGTTGAACTCGCCGAGTCCATAGATGAAGTCGCCGAGTCCATGCCTGACTCGACGAGTCACCTGGTCAGAAAGAGGGAAAATCAGGATTTCGTGCTATTTTGGCTTAGGATTATTACCGAAAATGTTTTTGATGAATAAAATTCAATTTTTATTGATTTTGGGTGAATATCCATACCAAAATAGAAGATAATAACCAATTAATCAAATATTTGTTACCCTATATGATTAGATTTATTTATTTGAATTATGTGGTGAATTATCTTGAAAGAATTTGGACTAGGTCAAATTAGATAAACACCAATTAATTGTTAATTGCCTTATTTGAATTTTGTGATCTAGAATATTCTTGACAAAGTTTGGAAAAGTTTCAAATTAATCCCTTTAGGTTTTACAGTTTAAATTTGAACTTAAAAGTTTTGTTTCTGAAATTTAAATAAGTTAACCCTAATGTTTTGAAATGTTTCAAAACTTGCCCTCAAGTTTTGGAATTTAAAAGTTGATTAAAAGTTTAATTTAGAAAGGTTAAATTCTAAAACCCTAGTATTGTTTTGAAAAGTTCAAATCACACCCTTATGGTTTTATTAATTAATTAAGGTGTATAATTAAAAGGGATTTAATAAATCCATAAAGTTTTGGTTTACATTTAATTAAATTAAAAGTATAATTTATTAAATTAGACCACCTAGTATTTTAAAAGTGTAAAATACACCCTATACTATATATAACATTAAAATTCTACTATTATATATGTATGAGTAAACAGTCAGTCTTACCATTAGTAGGCCTCATTCACGAAGCTGGTCTATAAGGGGTGTTTAAGGAAATTGCCTATTAAATGGCGATTGAATGGGTATCCACTCTTACCCACCGCACTCTTGACTAGTGGAGGGTCGTTAGCCGAACGGGTAGGATAGGACAGAAACCTTCCATTATAAGTATAGAGAAGTACAAAAGTAACTAAATACTTTTACAAAATTCGCAATCTTAGTTACTTTAGGCAAAAGTGAATTGATGCAATTCCATGAAATTACACTTTGTGCCCTTGCGAAGACGTTAGTGGAGCGTGTGTAGTTAACCGGAACACTAAATGGTTCTAAGAAAAGGTAGCAAAGGGTGACTCATTGTTTGTCATAGTTCGGTGGAGCGTGTGTGGTTAACCAGCACATCAAATAGGTGATTGTAACATTGAGGGCACCATGTAAGTTTGCATGGTTATTCACACCCTGTTTTGTGATCCTCGGCATCCCAGCCACAAATCGAGGGGCATATCGAGATTTAAACATGCCATTGAAAAGTTTAATGAATCTCAAAGGATCTAGGTATTTTCAATTGATTTAAAACTTAAATTTCTTTTTCGTTTTTCATGGTGGAAATTAGTGAATCGTCATTCACTTACCTTCAAATGTTCTGCAATTTGGGTTACGACATCCCTCTCCCAAGTTGTAGAGTATTTGTTGGATCCTAGCTTCGATGTTTCATTTGAGTGTCACATCGAGTATCCTAATCAACTTAACTTGAATTTTCTCCCATTTTGTAGATGTCAAAGTGCGACAACTATGATCTTCCCAAATCCTGTGGAACAAGCTTTCCACATGAAGATGATATTCCATGATTCAATCGAGGAACAAGAGATCATGCTTCACTTCCTCCACCTCCTCCAATTATTCTCCCTAACCCACAAGTTCAAAGGCTTGAAAAGTTCAAGCTCACTCAAGCCCTTTTGGCAAGTAGACATGAAGAAGGAAAGTTAGTGTGCGCACACGTCCTAGAGACGAAGTCGCACATTGATAGGTTAAGAATGTTGGGATTCGTTGTCTGTGAGGAGCTGGCTATTGACTGGGTTCTTCAGTCACTTCCTGAATCATATAGTGAGTTCGTTAAAGAGTACTATATGATGGATCATGACATGACCCTCATTGATTTGACTTGTTTGCTTATAGCTGCTGAATCAGCAATGATTTGGCAAGCTAGTCGAGCAAATTTGTCTGGTAAATCAAACTCCCAAACTTCAATGGATATTGAAAATGGTGACATTGGAGATCCAGAAAAGGTAGATTCTGAGATAGTTCCTTGTTCCATTCCAAAAAGAGTCTATTTGCTTCTATTGCCAAGAGAAGGGGCATTGGAGACGAAGCTGCCCTATTTACCTAAGAGATCTAAGAGATGGGAGAGTCAAAACGTATGGCTTTACTTTAGGTAAAATCCATTAACTTACTCTTTTAAGTTCCTATTCTTGATTCTTAATACATGATGTGATAAGATTACATTTGATGTTTTGTAGGATTGAAGAAAAGAAAGGAAGCCTAAGGGAAGAATTGGCTAAATCTAATCGTGAAGAAATGGATTTCGATCGCATTGCTTGAAGATTAGATTCTTAAGCTACTACTTGGAGTTAGAATAGATTGCTTAGAAATATGTAACAACATAGTTTTTCAATTGCATTGTAAGGACAAATTTTTCCGCAATAAAATAAATTTTGATTTTATATTATATATTTATCCTTGCAATGGCATGTATGAAAAAATGATGTTTGAAAGTTTCTATTATTAGCAATAATGGATTTGATTCTTAATGATGTTATTTGTGGAAAGGTCAAGAATTTACCAAATAGGGAAAGTTTCTCATCGCCTAAGTTTCAATTGGACAGAAACTTGGAATCATACAACTTGGTTGCATGATGAATGAGAAATTTCATATTTGGAAATTAGACTAATTCGTTAACAAAGTGTCAAGTGAAGGACTAGGAGATCGAGTACACAAGGTTGTGTGTTGATCAAGTCCACCACAAGAGTGACAAAGATATTCGTCATGATTTACTAAAGGTATAGTAAATATGATTATACTTATAAGATTAAGTGTAATTCTGAGTTGATTGAAAGAGTTTAAATCAATAGTAGAACGAATAAGAAGAATCAAGTAGGCAAAAAGATAATAGTTTCTCTATTCTAAGAAGAAGGGAGAGTACTTTTTATTATGTTTTATGATAGGTCTTAATGATTAAGAACCATATCTCAAATGATCCTCTTAAACGAGTCTTAGTGCAATTGTATGTCTGAGAAGAGGAATCAATAATTGAAGAAATGGTTAAATCAAGAAGTCAATCATACTTTGTTCCAAAAACAAGTCTCAGAGTTAAGATTGTGAATTGAGTGACAAGTCTCAAGAAGTGTTTTGTCTTGATAAAAGCTACACTAACTCTTGAATACTTTTTTGTCAAGAAATGTTTATTGACAAGAGAATCTTATATGTCAAGGAGTCAGTGGGAGTCTCAATGGTCTTGAAAGGTTTCAAGAACAAATCAAGAATAAACCTTATCGATCATCACTAGCACACGACTTGAGGTTTACAACCTATCGTGTTGACACTATCTTGTTTCTGTGTCATTCCAATTGAGTTAATTATGCATGTGAGTTCTATGAATTCTCATTTGAATGTATAAAAGGCAAGCACCTTGATCAATGAAAAGTACATTGATAGGAAAGGGTGAGCTGCTTAACCACTTGGAAGACATGGTGGGCACTCGTGTTACCATAAGGCAAGAAGTCAAGATTGAGAAAGTTCAGTCCATATGAGTTTGGATTTGTCGCAAACGTTGGTTTTGACAAATTCACATGGATAGGAACACATACACCATTAAAATCTAAGTGTCATAAGATTCCCTCCTTCATGAAAATGACTATGAGAAAATTCTTTCACTAAGAGAGATTTTAAGAAGATGGTGATTGTGAAAATTGTATTCTCGAATTCGATTATGGTTACGGTATCCCTTTCCATAATTCGAATTGTGAGATTTGGCAATTAGTCTGAATTGTTTAAGACACGCATATGAGCTATCTAAGGCAAAGGTGTATAAGTTTGAGAAGCTTAGATAAAGGATTATCAAAGCATTAGGTATTAGAAATATGAACTTCAGAAATTCAATAAGTATTGTTTTCTGGAAGTTCAGTTGTTTTCTAAAACATGACAAAGCTAGTGGGAGCATAAGTGTTATGCTTATATGATAATAATCATCATGATAGTGGGAGCTTAAATGTTGTGCTTGTATGATTATTAAGGCAAGTAATGCAAGTTAGCAATATTAATTATCGAAAACAAGAGTTATACTTTGCAAAGTCATAAGGGTTGAATAGTTGTTTTGCTATAATTAAGGGAGAGAATATTGTACTTCGTTTCAAAATCTAAAGCTTAGATTGAGAAATTTTAATAAATTTAGTCAAAGGATACATAGTGTGTTCTTAAATTTCGATTATGATTACGGTATCCCTCTTCATAGTTTGAATTGTCATGACGTGACACATAAAATATTATGGCATAAGATTGATAAAGTATCAAATCTTCATGTAAGACATTATGCATCGTATCCCATACGCTTCAGGTAAAGGATCGATTGCAGATGCTATGAAATTTGACTGTTATAAAATTTTCCAAATGTCTAGTGCATTTAGAGGGAAAAAGGATAAGAATCGTTTTTAACTAAGATAATCAAACAACTATCAAAAGACGATCCAAAGCTCGCTGAGGATTGATTGCTTGTGAGTAGTTGGAAGTATGATATTGGATGGAAGATATCGACATTATTATGAATAGATAAGATTTTATTAAGAATGAATTGTCATATGGCAAATATGGAAATGTTTCATATTGGGAGTTGGATATTGAGAATCTATGTCTAGATTAGAAACTTTTATGCAAGAAGGATGTTCAAAGGAATGTACCTTGAGTGAGAGACATCATATCTATAGAATTGTTTCTGATAGAGATTGGCCAAGTCTTGATGATTTTGAGCTATGATTTTACGAAAGAATCATTGCATAAAATGTTAGAATCTAGCATAAGTAACAAGAATTTGATATTCTTATACTTATGATAAGGATTGGGAGTTGTGAAATGAGTATGATTGGAAATGTGTTCATTTGATCTATTTCACAAGGTAAGGACTGTAGGTAAACATTGTGTGCATGCTGAGAGCATGGGACAAGTGTAGTAATAATTCAAGTAAGAAGTTGATTACCTGAAACAACAAATAATGAGTAATCAATATGGTGATTAAATAAAATGTTTTATTTATACCCAGAGTTTGGGGCCATATGGGATTCGTATTATTCTTGTGTTTCACTTTGCATGTTTTGACTTCCTGAATAATTAAATTGGTTCAGAGCAATCAAATTATTCGAACGGACCACAGTCGTTCATATGTTGGAAGTAGGTATGAATGAAGACTATCGTGAATTGGTGTGTGGGTTGTCTAAAGTGTATTAGACATAAGCAAATGTTTGCTGCAACGTTCATGAGTGCTTATGAATATGATTTGAGCATTGGATTAAACCCACGCTCACTTGGATCACTTCATGGATTTTATCACGAGTGATTGGTGAGACGATAATATCTTATATTCTTGAAACCGAGATGTGTGAGTTGTATCTTGCGAGTCGGTTACACATTGATAATATGTAAATGCACCAGTAACTTGGTGTCATAAAACATATTGTTGTGTGTGATTCGGTGAGTGAGTACATGCAAGCATTGAATCAAAGTTTATCCATTCCTTTATCCAAAGTGGGATAAAAGCAATATCTTTGGGCCCCTCGATGATTTAGTGATGACACCCTAAGCGCTTGGCCAAGTCGGGACTAATTTGATGTGTTCAATTGTAGTCTGTTGTCAGTCGTCATAAATCGGAAATCAGGAAACAACACATAGATGAGAGAATGATCTAAATCCATGTCTCGGTCTATATGATATCTAGAATGGAGGAGTATATGATCCCTTATCTAAAGGACGCGCTTCTGATAGGATCAGAGTTGACAACGATTTTCGAAAGCTACGATTGTAGGTCAGGATCTGAAGTCATACGCAAAATAGTTATTAGACTTATCCAAGTGGGAGACTGTTGGATTAGTGTCTAAGTCCATAACTATTTTGGTATGTACTTGACCCGATTGTGCATGGTCCTTTTGGGTTGCCTTCACTAAAGCAACTTGATATGATGAATTATGGAAAGAGAGGATTAATTATGATTTATTAATATATTATGAGAATAATATATTAAAGGAGAAATCATATTGTTTAATTAATATTAGTCAATAATTTATTAAGAATTAATTTTCTGGCTAAAAGACATTAATTAAACTTAAGGGACTAGAACTGTCAATTGTATGATAGTTGAATATTGGGCTAATGGACTCCATATTAGAGGGGTGGATGAATTCTATGGGGAAACCCATTAAAAATCGTCCTAGGCCTCTAAGGAGGGAGTCAATGGGTTGCTTAGGGCCTAAGCAGTGAAATTATGGTTTCCTTGTTAGATTACCCTAATAGCCTCACTATTTAAGGATCCCTAGAGCACCAAAAACGTGGTGAAGAGTTTCCTTAGGGTTTCTACACGTTTTTTGGTGCCTCCTCTCTTATCATTCTTCATCCTCTTTCTCTTGGTGTTTGTGAGCCATTAGAGGAGTGACACCCGTGACTCTAAGCTTTCTAAAGCCATTACAAGGAGGATTTGAGATTGTTATTGCTACATAACAATCAAGGTAAGATCTAAACCCTATTCTTATGTTAATATGATTAATTGTATGCTAGATCTAGGGTATATAGCTTTGGATATTCAATTGCATGTTCATTAGACAAACTAGATCCAAAAGCTATTAGGGTTTGTATGTACACCATAGGAATGATGTTTTGCTCACAACCCATTATTAATAGTGTAAATACCTGCGAAGGACAGCTTGATCTTCCCGTCCTTGATAGCTTGCAGATATTCTAGGCAGCTTCTTTTCCAATGCCCTATCTTGTGGCAGTAGTGGCACTCTGCCTTCTTGGGGTTAGAATTGGGCTTAGCAGAACCAACTTTTGTTCCACTAAAAGAGGTACCATCTTGCGACTTTCTCTTGTGGTGGCTCAAAGTGACCTCTTCCTTATTCATGTGGTAGGTCATGCGGAATTGGTTATAGCACGGAGGCAAGGAGTGAAGGATAGTGTCGATTGCCAGCTCTTCATCGAAGTTAACATTTAACTTCAGCAGGCGATCAGCATAACTCCACATCTTTTGCAGATGAGCAGTAACAGACTCTTCATTACCCATTCTAGTAGTGATCATCGAAGTGATGATCTCATACCTTTCTTGCCTCTCAATTTGGTGGTACCAGTCTAGCAAGTCTTGATGCATTTCATAGGGATACATGTCCTCATAGGACTTTTGGAGTTCTGCAGTCATGGTCGCTAGCATGATGCAATGGACTTTCGTAGCATCACGCTCATGGGCATCAAAGGCAATGATCTCTTCAGCGGAGGCAGTGTTGTGGTTGATTTCCTTTAGCTTCTCATTGAGGATATATTCTTTGTCCTCATAACGAGTGACCATTCGGATGTTGTGGATCCAATCATTGAAATTGGACCCGTCAAAGATCACTCTCACACACAAGTTCATGAGTGAGAACGAGTCGGATGAATTTGAGCCGGAAGCATCGTTGTTGACGTTCGACATCTGAAAAGGAAAAAGAATAAAGTTTGATTAGAAATGAATCCCCAATTAAACACCCAAATGAGAAATTAGGGCTATGATCCAGCAACATTATTTACAAATTAGAAGAGGGATGTCGTAATCTAACAAGTAAGTAATTTGAACGTAAGTGAATGACGATTCACTAATTCTCCACCATGAAAAACGAAAAAAGAGATTAAGTTTTAAATGTATTGAAAACTCCTATATCTTTTTACATTCATTAAACTTTTCAATGGCATGTTTAAATCTCTATATGCCCTTCTAGTTTGTGACTGGGATGCCGAGGATCACAAAGCGGGTGTGAATAACCATCAAAATATACATGGTGCCCTCATTGTTACAGTCACCTATTTGATGTGCCGGTTTACCACACACGCTCCATCGAACTATGACAAACAATGAGTCACCCTTTTCCACCTTTGCTTAGAACCCAATTAGTGTGCCGGTTGACCACACGTGCTCCACTAACGTCTCAGAAAGGGTATAAAGTGTAATTTCATGGAATTGCATCAATTCACTTTAGCCTAAAGTAACTAAGATTGAGAATTTTTTGAAAAACATTAAGTTACTTTATAATTTCATTATACTTTTAATGAGGAAGGGTTTTCTTTATCCTACCCGTTCGGGTAACAACCCTCCACCACTCAAGGAAGCGGTGGGTGAGAGTGGACACCCATTAAACAGTCATTTTATAGTCCATAACCTTATACCCTACTTATAGATCATCTTCGCGAATGAGGCCTACTAACGGTAACACTGGCATTTAAGTTATATATATATATATATATATATATATATATATATATATATATATATATATATATATATATATATTAATCTTATAATACTTTAAAGTATAAGGTTGAATTTTAAACTTGTAAAATTGTAGGGTTTGAAATTTAAATAGTTCAAATTAAACTTTTAATCAAGAATTTAAATTTCAAAACTTGAGGGCAAGTTTTGAACTTCTCAAAACACAAAGGATCAAATAGCAAATAATTTATATTAAAAAATTAATTTAATAATTATCTAAATTTGACCTAATCAATTTTATTTACAAGATAATTCAACAATTAATTTAAATAATCAAATATTATCAAATAAGGAATTTATTATTCAAACAATTGCTAATTATCTATTGATTTGTTAAGGATAAGCATAAAACAGTAATAAAATTTGGATTTTATTAGTCAAAAACGATTTAGATAATTATCCTTAAGCAAAACAACAAGAAATCCTGAAAATCTCTCTGTCTGACAACTAAACTCATTGAGTTCACATTGGAACTCATGGAGTTCATCCAACTCGTCGAGTTCTCAATGGAACTCGTCGAGTTCATAAGACAAAAAGCCCAAAAAACGATTTTAAAGCATGAATGAACATACAAGGCGTCAATACAATAGAAACAAAACAAAGCTCTGATACCACTGATGGTTTGAGCCAAAAGAACATCCTATGTGCTCATGCAAACCCTAATGATTGGATCTAAGTTTCTCTATTGTACATGCAATTAATCCAAGACTTTCAAACCCTAGATCTAGCATATGATATTCGAAATTAACATAATAAACAGATCTAGATGATTACCTCGTTGTTGATTGAAGATCTTGAAGCCTTGAGAACTTTAGCACCTCAAATGTTGTGCCTCTAATGAATCACAAACACCAAGAGCAACTGAAGAAAACAAGAGAGAGATATGAGAGGTGAAATTCGGCTCTAGGACTTCTAGGGTTCAAGTGGCCAAATTTCTCATGCCCAAGGGTCCTTTATATAGGTGTAAGAATGTGGGTTTCAGTTATTATCCTTATCTGGTTACTTAGCCACCAAGCAGCCCATAAGATAATTCTATAATCCCTATCATGGACGAATTCTTAAGGATTTATCCCTAGAATTCGTCCACCATATCTATCAGGGTTTCATTGCCCAACTTTGCAACTATCACATAATTATATTTTAGTCCCCTTAGTTCACTTAACTTCCTTTTGATCACAAAATTAAAATTTTAATAAACTCTTGACCAATGTTAATTAAACAAATATGATTTCTCTTTTAATATATTAGTCTTATAATATATTAATAAACCATAATCACCTCTTTCTATATTATTCCTCCAGTCAAGTTGCTTTGGGGGAGGCTACCCAAAAGGACCATGCACAACCAGGACAAGTACATACCAAATATGGTTATCGACTTAGACACTAATCCAACAAAAACCACATCCTATATCAAGGACCCAAGAATGAGAATATGATGAGTTTTTTGACAGGATAGTGTAAATACCTATCGAGGTTGGCTTCACCTTGCCATCCTTTATGTGTTGCAAATACTTGGGACAACCTCGTTTCTATTGCCCTTTCTCGGTGTCGTAAAAGCAAGTAGCCTCCTTAGGATCAGAGGTAGGGGAGCTTCAGAACTGGATTTTCCTTTGGATTCATTTCTTGAGAATCCATTTTGAGACTTTCCCTTCAAATTCTGTTTAGGAGGACCTTTCCTCTTCTTCCCTTTTCCTTTCCCTATGGTCAAGACAGGAGTAGCAGTAGGGGTGGAAGTGATACTTTTTCCCATCATTCTTGCTTGAGCATTTCGCAGGAGGTTCTGAAGTTGAGCCAATGTGGTCTCTTAGTTGTTTAGATGACAAGTTAAGACAAAATGATCATAACAACTAGGCAATGAGTGCAAGACTATATCAATTGCCAACTCCTCATCAAAGTTCACATTCAGCTTTAGCAGGCACTCCACATATCATCAATGTTCACACTCAACTTTAGCAGGCACTCCATCTTTCATCCTGCTAGTGATGAGGGACTTTACTACCTCATATTATTCTTGACGAGCTCATTTGTCGTACTTTTCCACCAAGTCCTTGTTCATTTTGTATGACCAGTAATCCTTGTAGAACCTTTGGAGCCCAGGAGTCATAGTAGCCACCATGATGCATGCCACTTTGGTTGCATCATTGTAGTGCTTACTATACTTAGCTAGTTCTGCAGTAGTAGCATTGGATACATCGATCTTGATAGGTTCCTTTTTGAGCACATACTCTTTTTGCTCAAAATGTAGAGCCATCTTGATGTTACACATCCAGTCATTATAATTGGTGCCATCAAAAGTGAATCTCGAGCAGATGTTCAAGAGCGAGAAGTTGTTGTTGGAGGAGGAACCAGAAGCATCATTGGGAGTTAACATCTGAAAGAGAAGAAAGAAAAGTTTTGGGTTAGATAGAAGTAGTCCTCAATATGACACCCAAATAAAATATTAAGGGTAGGACCCAACTAGATAATTTACAACTTAGAAAAGGGATGTCGTAATCTAGTTGCGAAATAAATAAAGGTAGGTATATGATGATTTACCTATTTCAACATGAAAAACAAAATTTTAACGAATTAGGTTTTTAATGAAAAAGATAGATCTTTTTAGATTCATTGAACTATTTAATGGCATGTTTAATCTCGATTATGCTCTTCCATTTGTAACTGGGATACTGAGGATCACAAACAAGATTTGAATAATCATGCAAACTAGCTTGGTACTCTCGATGTCATTTATCATCTCATTTTAATGTGTCGGTTAACCACACGCACTCCATTTGTCACAACTAGAAATTTTGTGTCTTGTAATCACTACACTCAAGTAAAATGTAGAATCAAAAACTTAAGAGCATGTATGATACTTACTCTATGACAAAAAAATTTCAATCCAATACACCATACAAGTACTACAAATAGTCAACAAGCAATTGGAAATCCTAGAAGTTCTTTTTTAGGTCCATTTTGGATTAGGACTTCCTTATTGGACTCAATGGACCAATAAGCTTCCAATATGACTATCATGGAATTAGAACCTTTAAATGGGCTCTAATTGGATCCACATGCATTTATTTCAACATTTTGGGCCATATTGGGCCTAGAATGAAATAAATTAAATATTATGAACCATAATTAACCTAAACTAGCCCAACAAAGTATAAAAATCACACTTATATTTGTTAGGAACAAAAATCACTCAACATAATCAAGAAATTGGGCTTAAGCCTTTAAGGCCCAAAACTCACTTCTCTTTCTCTAATTCTCGGCCCAAGTGGGATAAACAAAAAAAAAAAGAAAAGAGAGAATGAAATTAAGAGAGTTGACTTTTAAGTTGACACCTCATTAATGTCCAACATATCTCTAAGTATTATCTCCCATGTAACCATGCATAGTTTCATGTATCAAGGCAAGCTCATCTCTTCCCCCTCTCTCTTTTCATTTGGCCGAGAGCCTCCCAACACATACACACTTCATCTAATTTTCTTAAACCAACTCTCTCAAAGAACATCCTCACCTTCCTTCACCAAATTTTCGATACTTAAGAGCTTTTCAAAGAGATTTTTCGACAATAGTCATCATCTAAGTAAGTTGAAGCTTGGACCACACTTTAGACTCCTTCTTATATCCAAAAATCTCTTCTTAACTCATATGAAATCATAATTTTGTATCTTAGAACTCCTTAAACTCAATATCTTCCAAGGAAGGTGCTAAGGCCGAATTTCTTCTCATTTTCTTCCAAAAACCGAAACCACACTCAAAGGTGAGCTTCATACCCCCTATTTTTTGGTTTTTATATGTTTTGTGGGGGGGGGGAATACAAGCAAATGTGTAGATCTATGAGTATATGTATGCTTGGTGTGATTTATATGCTTATATTTATGCTCTTATGTGATTGTGGTGTTAGATCTAGTAAAAAAAATACCTTAAGATCGAGATCTACATTAAGTTGCATGAAATAAGTATAAACTATGTTATTTCACACAAATCATTTCTAGAAAAATAACCAAGTTGATTATTATGAACGACTTTGGGTTTAAAACCCATTTTTGGACTCAAAATGTTGAAAATATAAAGTTAAAGGGGGCAAAATGACAAAATACAAATTCTGATGGATGAAATGAGTCAAAACAGTTTCAATAAGGTATTTTCCAGAAACTTACTCTTTGGAAGGATTAAAATGTGAATTTTTAAGCATAATGGGCCAAAAATGAACTTTTCGGCCCAATAAAGCCCAATATGCGAGATTTTCAAATTAGAGGGGTTGAAATTGTATTTTTCTGTAAAACAGGGGACTACTAGTGCTCCAAGTCCATTTCAAGGGTTAAAAATGCTTTTCATATTTAAAAAGGACCAAAGATGCAAAATTTTTCTATTTTGGGCCAAAAGTGTAAAAACTACGAAAATGAGGGTTTCAGCCGAGAAAAACTTTATTTGATGGACTAAAACTGTTTTTCAAATAACTTTTCTACAAGTTTTGATACTAAAGTGTCAAGAAAAATGGTTTGAGGACTAAAATAGAAATTTATTTTATACAAAGGGTTAAATGTGTAAATTATCCAAAAGAAAGGGGCTGCAATAAAGAAACATCCTAATGTTTTAAAATACTAGCATCTTGACTATCGGCAAATTATAATGCACCTTCAACACCAAAAATCATTATCAAACGAATTGACTCGGTCTCGAATCAATAATGAATCCGAAATTACTAACACGACGAAACTTCAATGCACACACGGAAAATTCGGGAAGTCAATACATACCACTACAAGAAAAAAGGCCTTTTACGACGCGCAAAATACGACGCTCATTGATCTATGTTACGCAAAGGAGAGTGACATTAGAAAAATGTCATCTCTTCAAAAAATTTAAGGATAGAAGACACGCATTATTGCGCGCCCTTAAATTAGTGTCTAAAAAAAACACGGAGGGCACCTATAATAAAATGCGCGTCGTCTACGGATGTCGCTTTATATTTTTTAATGGAACGCGCGTTCCATCCTTTAATAGTGGGGGAAAGGGGAAATGAAATTCTGAAAAAATTAAAAACCCCGCCATGCTCTCCTCTACCTTCTTTCAATCGTTCTTCTCTCTCTCTCTCTCCCTCACCATTGTCGGTCCTCACACATCAGATGACCGCAACGCCACCATTAGACCCACTTACCACTCCAAATTGTCATTGTTGCTCCTCTCTTAAACCACTGCAACCACCCTTCTCTCTCTCTTTCTAAAATGCTCATTTATGACCACCATCACACCAGCCACTACACCATCACCATTAGCAATGCACACCGCACCACCACTACCGTTCCTCTTTCTCCATACGAAAAAACCCTAATTTGTATGTGCTTATAGGTTATAAAAATTAAAATGAGAGTGCATTGAAATAGGTGACCTAAAAGATGAATGCACATGAAAATCCATCGTTGGAGGTAGGTTTTTCTCACTAATCTTTACTCTTCCTCAATGTTCTTTGAAATTTTACATTATATATTTCTCATCTGTACATGTACCAGAAGTTGTTTTCTATTTTCCATTTAATTTCACCCAACTCGTTTCTTAAATGAGTTTTTTCCTAATCTTGTGGTCAATTTGTTTTCTATTTGGAATCACACCTGTTCATGTAGTTTTATAGAAGAATGATTTGCATGAGAGGGATGATGGGGAGCTTGAAAGAACAGGTCAACCGTTCCAGCAAAAACCCCTGAACCTTCATTTTTCGAGAAATTCCCTTGATGCCCCTGACTCGAAAACTGTTTTCCCCCCTGTAGCTTCTTTTGAAAACAAATTTCCATTATTTCCTTTGGTTTTCTTCACCACATCAACAAACCCATCATTTTGTTCCTTATCTTCTTTAGTGCTGGCAAGAAGCACTTGCATAAGATCCACAGTAGCTCCTTCTTTTCCTTTCTCTGTTTTACTTCTCTCCTCTTCTTCTTTCATCTGAATAGCAGTAACATCAATCGAGATTAGTGGAAATTGATTTTTATTTTTTATAGTTGATACTTGAGAAAACCTTATATGTTTTTTTTATTTTGTGAAAATTAATTCCAGATGATGGTTTATAAAGAAGATATAGTAAACTACACTTCTGGCCCTGAGTGTAGCTAGTTTTTTTTTAGTTTGGTCCCAAAATGTCCTCTTTCACTTGCTAAAGATTTAGGCTTCCAGCTACTCTCTGATGATATTGATATCAGACATTCAAGGAATGGTAAGGCGTAGATGGCATTTGTATTTTCATTTCGTATAACTTTCTGTTTAGCTCCTTTTACCTGTTTACTTTTTTTTCTGTCCACTCATTGGTTTTTATTCTTCTTTTACCCAGTTCCAATGATCTACATGATGGATTGCACAGAAAATGACTGTAGTTCACTACTCAAGTCATCAACTAAGGTACTTGATATCCCTTGAGTTTGGCTAGTGTATGTATTTGTAAATTCAATTAAAAGTTTTGATATGTGTATATCATGTTCCATGTTAGAGGCATGGGATATCATGTTTACATCTATGAAATGTTGACTACATGTTCATCTCAATGGTTTACTTAGATTTCCTGTCTTGTATCTGTATCAGTTCTTAGTAGAACTTTTTTTTAACAATGGAGAAGGATGGATAAGCCAAAAAGGAATCACGGGTGGCTATGATTCTGTTTTCCATCAGATCTATAGTCATATTGTAAAAATCATACCTTGAGCTATAGAACTCAAACGGACCCCAAACCAGTTCCCAAAGTTCACAAATTGAGTTGGCTAACTTTCTTAAGCAGCCCAACTTCACTGGTAAGGACGTTATCTATGTGCAAGAATGGAATGTTTGTTGTTAGGTCTGATCCGGGTCTGTTCTGATATGTCATTTTGTTTTCATCATTTATAAGGCTTGGAAAAGGATCCAGAGTGATTCCAAGTTTCTATATGTTCCTGATATTATGAATTTAATATCTGGAGCAGATGGGGTGTTATTTCCAATTATAAATTGGTTAGAATTGATCCAGACTCCAGATCAGTGGGCAGTCACCAGCTTTTACTAGTGTTGTGATTGTCCACAATGTGAATTTTATATCCGGAGCTTGGGAAATGCTTTTCATTCAATTCCAACTCTGAGACTTTCATTTGTATGTCCTTTACTCCTCTGAATTTTGGTATGGACGAATTCTACTCACAAGTTGGGTAGAATTGGCCAACCTCACTTGACTGTCTTGTTGGAGATAGAAGTGATACACCTTTTTGTAAAATTCATATTTAATTCATCCTTTGGAGTTAGAAGGAGTTCTTTATAGTTCTGGAATCCTGAACAATCATAGTTTTCTATAAAATTTAGTTAAAGCTATGTTTCTGTTTTAGATTTTGGAGTAAATCCATTTTGAACAGCAGGTATGTTTTAGAGACCTTGCTGTGATTACTCTTTTCTCAACTCATAGCTTCATTACTTCTCCTTTCTAACCTTTAGTCCTTCTAAGATGGGTTTTAAAAGTTTAAAATTTTTTCAAGTGTGCTATTGAAAATGAATAGCTGTACAGCTCTTTGTTGTATCTCAGTATCAATGCATGTTTCATATCTGTCAATGTGTGTGAAATTAAATATTATCAAATTTTACATATACAAAAAAAAAGTGTAGCTCCTATTTATTATAAACTCACTTGCTGAATATTGCCCAGATCTGGTTTTGTAATTCGGGATCTGGTGGTTGAGAGTGCATCAAAATCTTTGCGTATGTTGAGAGAAGAATGGATATTGTTGGAGTCCTGTAGAAACAAAAAAAAAATAGATGATGATCACAAAAGAAAACATAGATGTATAGAAATAGAAATACTCACGATACAGTAGGAAGCTTCTCATGTATAATGACAAAAATGTCCTTTGGGCTACACCCAGGTCGTCTGGCCAAAAGATGGTTGTATTCTCCAAGCAGATAAGCGCTAACCTGCATAATGACATCAACATACAGTTGTCTATATTTGTGTAGGAAATATAAGATATAATCTACATACCTTCACCATTGTCTCATGTATTGCAGGCTTATCAAGATATTCTCTAGCTTTGAGAGCTGCATAAGGCTAATGATTAAAAAAAGAAAAGTGAGTCAGTAGTAAGTCCTATGAACTTTAATAATGCAGATACCAATCTACATTCTACAATACCAAATTAATTAGAATATTCATGAATCAGAATGGAGATTCTAAAGATCATCATCCAAATGCACCAAAATTTAGAGTAAGATCGAACCACTATTAATGAAGGTATTCTACTGGGCTAGGATGCTTCTTGTTAGGATATGGAGCCATGGAAGAACTTAGACCCTTCCGTGTTAACAGTGATGGAAAAACACTCTACCCCAACCACTATGCATGGAACAATGGTAACAAAAATTCCTTTAATTACTATGTCCCATTCACATCACTTATAATCTTAGTCCCTGTCTTGCAGGTGCATGCCTAACCCTATAAAACCTTTGCTTTTGAGGTACTAACTGTTTTCTCCTGGAATTTTTTTTGCCTGAGATTTTTTGCTGCCAGCTATCCCTTCGGGACCACTCTTATGTATTATGTTAAAAGCACCAATTCAGAAATTTTCTGATTATGTAAGTCAGCTTTCCTCTTCCTTTTTGCTTTTTATTATTTATGCACCCTTATGCCATAAATCTCTTTATTTATCATACTAAATATGCAACCATCCCTTATTTTACTCCTAACTTGTATAATTCATTCATGTCAGCTGCATATATGTTGCATAAAATAAATTGGTAAAAGTAGACATGTGAATTATGCATCTGTTATCTCAAATCTTACATTTATTTTTATTTCTGTTATTGTTTTTTCCAGCTTTTAGGTGTTGGTGTCAAGCTTGTTGGCAATACAGTGTGGAGTACCCTCTTTCATCAATTCTTAATAGTGATGTCACGTGAGAAATCATTTTTCTTTTTGTTAAACAAGTCTTTATTATCATGTATTAGGTCATACCATGGGTAAAAACAGCCTTGCCCCTGGTTCCGGGGTTGTCACAAAATACTTGACTTTTTAACTTTGTTTGTGGTTTCATTTAGTAATAATCCTTCTGAGGGGGTGTTTGTTGGGCTGCTTCTTTCAATGTCATTAACAACAGTGGTAAGTAAAATCTTACTACTATGAACCTCTTTTGCTTAAACCTACCTTATTGACCTGTAGCTGATTAAACATTAAATTAATTATGCAGGTTTTGAAGTTTTTGATGGAAAAGAATAGTGTTAATGCTCTTCATAGAAAAGTATGTTGGTATTTTAGGAAATTTGGCTAATAATTTAGTTAATTATATAAAAAATGTTGAAATCTTACATTTGTCTACTATTGGAATGATTATTTGTAGTATTACATTTGTCTACTATTCGAATGATTATTTATATAACATTAACTTTTGTGGAATGTATTGTATTATTTGTATATGGTATTTTATTTTCCATTATGTGACATAAAATGCAAATTTAATATGAAAATAAGTAAATCCATAAATAATTTTTATTTTTAATTTAAAATTACGATACGCAAAAATGTGTGTCATCTTCGTTTATGACATGGCCTTTCTTGACAGGGGCTTTCTTGATATGCATTGCGTGTCATTAACACGCGCGTCGTAAGGTTACGACATGCGAATGCGTGTCGTCTTCCTTTATGACAGGGCCTTCCTTGATACGCATTGCGTGTCGTAACCGCGCGTCGTAAATGCGTGTCGTAAATGCGCGTCGTAAATGCACGTCGTCTATCTTTATGACATGGCCTTCCTTGACACGCATTTGCGCGTCGTCTGAGCCATTTACGACGCGCAATGAGCGTCGTAAAAGGCCTTTTTTCTTGTAGTGTACGTGAGAATACACCAGACGTCGATACACCGTCTTTGGGCCCAAAAGTTTCAAATCATGTTTGTTGCGCCTAGCTAGCCCAATGGCATGATCTTTAGGCCCGAAGGAAACTCGCTTACATGTAGTTGGGTCTTACATGACCTAATTTCGTGTAAAAGGACTTTTACAGGCTTTGTGCGGTTGGACCCCAAGGGCCTTCTGGTGCTGCTAGTAAAGTCGAGAATTCACCAAATGCGAGTCGGCCTAAGGGCCCTTCGCATTCACGATAGCCTTGAACGACTTACGGAAAACATTGGGGCTTCGCACCCTCTTTTCCTCCTCGGTCGTGGGGCTACATGAAGTCCAGGTGTTTGGATTAAGTGAATAGTGCGAGTGACGCCTAAGGGATCGTTTGTATGGTTGTAAACTAGTCATTTTCATTAATGTGTGTTTATAACAATTCACAATCCATAATTAATCCAACGTCACCGGGACTCAACGAATACACCTGTCGTACGAAATAACAAGATACAAATTATTTGATGCAAAGTATTAGGAAAACATCGGGTTTTCCTAGGGTTTTCAATTAATACACCTACGATTTACATACCGAGTTTTACAAATCGCTCTTTTACATTTATAGAAACAAACAAGCATACTTACGGATCTTCACGCTTTTTGTACTAAGTTCTTTTCAGAAAATATCGGATTTTCTGGTGATTTTCAAAACAATACAAACCACTATATTTCAAACAATACTTATGAACTCACCAACATTTCATATGTTGATGTTTTTCAAAATACTTGTATTCTCAGGTAACAGGTAAACCGAAGGGAAAAATGTACTCAGTGATGTCTTGTTGTTTGTTTAACTAGTATTGAACAATCTACTTTTGAGAATGTAATGTTCTGAAACTATGTACTGAATGTAAACGCAACCAGTGGTAATATTCCAATGCTTGGTATTGTATGATGTTATGTTTCATGTATATTCATTGTGATGGTATTCAATTGAGTCACAACAGCCCCCGGACGTTTCCGCCGTCTGGTTCGGGGTGTGACAGGTTGGTATCAGAGCCAGGTTTATAGTGAACTAGCATATCTAACCATACATTGATATGCAACTATAAACCAAAAGAGGGACTAACATAACTCTGAACAAAACAAGTGAAATACAACAATAAAACACCTTTGCTTGCATTAGGAATAAGGAACGTAACGCCGAACCAAACAAGATAATGCTAGTATCTCGGTTAATTCAGGATTGTTCTTAGTGGTACCAAGGGGTGGATGTAGCCTGATCAATTACATTCTCTCCAAAGTATAACTAACACATGTTCTGATGAGATCGCGAGCTAGGGAACCTAAAAACAAACCCCTTTATCACCAAAAAGGGAACGTCTGTTTAGTCTGCAATAGTGGAAGAGGCATAGGAAAATATTAGTGAACTTTTACATGTTTTGCTATGTGTTGCGAATCTATGATTGTATGCTAAATGATAGACGTACTTAAGTTTGTGCCATACACCTAGTCAGTAGGACCACAACCTCATGGAAACCACGTACACTCAACATCTTTCCGTTTCGTGACAAGAAGATGCCTCACTGACCTACTCGCGGAAACCCTGGACCAACCCCACCCGAAGTTGACTCAGCCGCATTCCAGGCAGTAGTCTCTGCTGTAGTCACTGCAGCGATGGCACAAATTCATCAAGGGAACAATGGAGGAGTCAACGGACAAGGGGCCGGGAGTTCTAACAACGGAATGAATCAAGGACCCACCAAAACATGTACCTACAAGGACTTTACAAATGCCAAACCACGAACTTTTAACGGAACTGGATGAGTGATCACTCTGAAGCGATGGATCGAGAAGGTGGAATCGGTATTCGAGATATGCGATTGTCCTGAGCAGATGAAAGTGAAGTTCGCGGCCTGCACTTTTGTCGATCAAGCGCTCACCTGGTGGAACGGAGATGTGGAAGCCATGAAACTCCCTGTAGCCAACTCCATGCCGTGGGCGGAGATGAAAGAAATGTCGATGGCTGAATACTGCCCACGAGGTGAGATTCAGAAAATGGAGCAGGAGCTGTGGAACCTCACTGTGCAGAATGCGAATATCGATGCCTACATATCGAGATTTAGTGAACTATCTTTGTTGTGCCCGGGTATGATCACCTCGGAAGGAAAGAAGATTGAGCGATTCATCTGGGGACTAACATCACCAATACAAGGAAATGTGATAGCTGCAAACCCCGAAACATTTGACAGTGCAAAAAGATTGGCGAAGAAGTTGTATGACCATAACAACAAGAAGGGTGAGAAGCCAGCGGAGGCTGAAGGAAAGAAGGAAGGTGATGGCAAGAAAGGGAAGAACAACAAGAGGAAGGGGCGTCAGGGCCCCGAGACCTCTAAAAAGCAGCAGACAGTGGAAGTTAATGCTGTCACCGCATCGGTTCCAGCCACACCACATGCTCCAGCCTCAGCTGCTTTAAATGCTCACAGACCTTATTCCGGTAATCTTCCCAAGTGCAACAAGTGCGGTTTCCATCACAATGGAGAATGCAAGGAGTTGCAGTGCACCAGTTGTAACCGAAGGGGACACACGGCGAAGTACTGCAGGACCTACCCTCCCCAGAACCAACAACAGGGAAACAGCAACAACAACAACAATCGCAACAACAACAACATCACTACTGGCGGCCACAATGCAGGGCCTAGCCACACTTGTTATGGGTGTGGGAGGACCAGGCATTTCCGCCGAGACTGCCCTAACAACAACAATCCAGGAAACGGAGGAACAGGAAGGATGCTGACCATGGGTCAGGGAGAGGCGATTCAGGACCCCGCTGTTGTTACCGGTACGTTTCCCCTAAACCACACTTATGCATGCATCCTATTTGACACCGGAGCGGAGCGAAGTTTCGTAAGCAATAAGTTTAAACATTTATTAAAACAACAGCCCCAAAAGCTAAATGAAACCTTTACGGTGGAAATGGCCAATGGGAAAACCGAATCCACCAGGGAAATCTACATCGGATGTACCCTAACCCTAAATCAACACGTCTTTCGAATAGACTTAATGCGTGTATCAATTAAGAGTTTCGATGTGATTATTGGCATGGATTGGTTAAGCCCCCATCATGCTGAAATTATGTGTCACGAGAAGGCCGTTCGCCTTCGCCTTCCCAATCACGAAACCCTAGTAATTTACGGAGACAAACCTAGCATGAACCTTCGCCTCATCTCGTGCATCAAGGCACAAAAACATCTACGAAAGAACAATTTGGCATTCCGGGCTCACATAGTGGATAAAATCAAGGAAGAGGTCAACGTTCAAGACATTCCCATAGCATGTGAGTTCCCAGACATGTTTCCTGAAGATCTTCCAGGAGTACCCCCAGAGAGACAAGTGGAGTTCCGAATTGACCTCGTTCCAGGAGCAATTCCTCTCGCTAAATCACCCTATCGGCTAGCTCCTGCTGAAATGCAGGAATTGTCCAGCCAACTCAGTGAACTCTTGGACAAGGGATTCATCCTCCCTAGTTACTCGCCATGGGGAGCTCCAGTCCTCTTTGTCAAAAAGAAGGACGGATCTTTTAGGATGTGCATCGATTACAAAGAGTTAAATAAACTCATTGTTAAAAATCGCTACCCACTCCCACGAATCGATGATCTATTCGACCAGCTCCAAGGAGCTAGTTATTTTTCTAAAATAGATCTACGGTCCGGATACCATCAACTCAAAGTACGGGAAGAGGATATTCCAAAAACCGCTTTCCGAACTCGCTACGGACATTATGAATTTGTCGTAATGCCCTTCGGTCTAACAAATGCCCCTGCTGCATTTATGGATCTGATGAACCGAATCTGTCGACCATTCCTAGAGAACTTTGTCATCATCTTCATTGACGACATTCTCGTCTATTCCCGAAGCGAAGAAGAGCATGGCCAACATCTCCGACAAATCCTAGAAACTCTGCGATCGGAAAAGCTATACGCAAAACTCTCCAAGTTTGAGTTCTGGCTCCGGAGGGTGAACTTCCTAGGTCATGTAGTTAGCCAAGATGGAATTCATGTGGATCCCTCTAAGGTCAAAGCTGTTGAAGGATGGGCAATCCCGACAACACCCACGGAAATCCGTCAGTTCTTGGGTCTAGCAGGCTACTATAGGAGATTCATTCAAAACTTCTCTAAGATCACCAAACCACTTACCTCACTTACATAAAAGGGCGTACCATTCAAATGGACGAACAAACAAGAAGTCGCATTCCGAACCCTGAAACAAGCTCTCTGTAGTGCCCCGGTACTATCACTACCGGAGGGAACGGAAGATTTCGTGGTCTACTGTGATGCGTCAAATCAGGGCTTAGGTTGCGTTCTCATGCAGCGTGGAAGGGTGATAGCTTACGCATCCCGCCAACTAAAGACACACGAAGTGAATTATACGACCCATGACCTAGAATTGGGAGCCGTGGTCTTTGCCCTAAAAATTTGGAGGCATTGCCTTTATGGTACAAAGTGCACCATCTTCACGGACCACAAGAGTCTCCAGCACATCTTGAACCAGAAGGAGTTGAACATGAGGCAACGAAGATGGGTTGAATTACTAAACGATTACGAGTGTGGGATCAAGTGCCACCCAGGCAAGGCCAACGTGGTAGTTGATGCATTAAGTCGGAAGGAGTACTCTAATCGTCGTACGAAGACTCTCTCAATAACCATTCAATCTCACCTAGCCACTCAAATTGCAGTAGCCCAGTCAGAGGCCATGAAGACGGAAAAATAGAGCAAGCGAAGCATTGCGCGGAATGGAGAAGAACCTAGAAGCAAAGGAGAATGGAGTATACTATTTCATGAACCGTATTTGGGTCCCTAAACTCGGAGGATTTAGGGAGGTAGTTATGAAGGAAGCCCATAAGACGCGATACTCTGTTCATCCCGGCTCAGACAAGATGTATTTGGATGTTAAACAACACTATTGGTGGCCCAACATGAAGGCGGAAATTTCCACCTATGTTAGTAAGTGCCTTACGTGTGCCAAGGTAAAGGTGGAATACCAGAAGCCCTCAGGGTTATTACAACAACCGGTAATCCCTGAGTGGAAATGGGAGGGGATTTCTATGGATTTCATGACCAACCTACCCAAGACGTCGGATGGACTGGACACCATATGGGTAATAGTCGACCGACTGACGAAGTCTGCCCATTTCCTACCCATAAAGGAATCCTACAAGATGGAAAGATTGACACGTTTATACATTCGAGAAATCGTGAGACTCCACGGAGTACCAGTGTCTATTATCTCGGATAGGGACAGTAGGTTCACTTCACATTTTTGGCAATCTCTCCAGAAGGCACTAGGAACTCATCTCGACATGAGCACCGCTTATCATCCACAGACGGATGGTCAAAGTGAACGAACCATTTAAACGCTCGAAGACATGCTCCGCGCATGTGTGATAGACTTTGGGAAGTCTTGGGATACCCACTTACCCTTAGTAGAATTCTCATATAACAACAGTTACCATTCGAGCATCAAGGTCGCTCCTTTCGAAGCACTATACGGGCGTAAGTGTAGATCACCGTTATGTTGGGCTGAGGTGGGTGATACCCAACTAGCAAAAACGCATACATCGGACAAGGCACTAATAGGACCGGAGATCATTCGTGAAACCACGGAAAAGATTATTCAAATTAGAGCTCGATTACAAGCATCGCGCGACCGACAAAAGAGCTACGTAGATAAACAACGAAAGCCCATAGAATTTCAGGTCGGGGATCGAGTACTGTTGAAAGTCTCACCCTGGAAAGGAGTTATTCGTTTCGGAAAACGGGGAAAACTGAACCCACGATACGTTGGACCTTTCGATACTGTCGCCCGAATAGGTCCAGTGGCGTATAAACTGCATTTACCCGTAGAGCTAAACAGTGTACACCCCGTGTTCCATGTCTCTAATCTAAAGAAGTGCCTATTGGATGAAACACTCGTCATTCCCCTTGACGAGATCGAAATCAACGAGAATCTCCTGTTTGTTGAAGAACCGGTCGAAATCATGGACAGGGAGGTGAAGCGTACTAAGCAAAGTCGCATCCCGATCGTGAAAGTACGGTGGAACGCGAAGCGTGGGCCAGAATTCACGTGGGAATGCGAGGATCAAATGAAGCAAAAGTACCCTCACCTATTCTAGCATTCTCAAATCTAGCTTTCAAACAGAATTTCGGGACGAAATTCCCTCTAATGGGGGAATGATGTCACAACTAGAAATTTTGTGTCTTGTAATCACTACACTCAAGTAAAATGTAGAATCAAAAACTTAAGAGCATGTATGATACTTACTCTATGAAAACAAAATTTCAATCCAATACACCATACAAGTACTACAAATAGTCAATAAGCAATTGGAAATCCTAGGAGTTCTTGTTTAGGTCCATTTTGGATTAGGACTTCCTTATTGGACTCAATGGACCAATAAGCTTCCAATATGACTATCATGGAATTAGAACCTTTAAATGGGCTCTAATTGGATCCACATGCATTTATTTCAACATTTTGGGCCATATTGGGCCTAGAATGAAATAAATTAAATATTATGAACCATAATTAACCTAAACTAGCCTAACAAAGTATAAAAATCACACTTATATTTGTTAGGACCAAAAATCACTCAACATAATCAAGAAATTGGGCTTAAGCCTTTAAGGCCCAAAACTCACTTCTCTTTCTCTAATTCTCGGCCCAAGTGGGATAAAAAAAAAGAGAATGAAATTAAGAGAGTTGACTTTTAATTTGACACCTCATTAATATCCAACATATCTCTAAGTATTATCTCCCATGTAACCATGCATAGTTTCATGTATCAAGGCAAGCTCATCTCTTCCCCCTCTCTCTTTTCATTTGGCCGAGAGCCTCCCAACATATACACACTTAATCTAATTTTCTTAAACCAACCCTCTCAAAGAACATCCTCACCTTCCTTCACCAAATTTTCGATACTTAAGAGCTTTTCAAAGAGATTTTTCCACAAAAGTCATCATCTAGGTAAGTTGAAGCTTGGATCCACACTTTAGACTCCTTCTTATATCCAAAAATCTCTTCTTAACTCATATGAAATCATAATTTTGTATCTTAGAACTCCTTAAACTCAAGATCTTCCAAGGAAGGTTGCTAAGGCCAAATTTCTTCTCATTTTCTTCCAAAAACCGAAACCACACTCAAAGGTGAGCTTCATACCCCCTATTTTTCAATTTTTATAAGTTTTGTGGGGGGGGGGGGGAATACAAGCAAATGTGTAGATCTATGAGTATATGTATGCTTGGTGTGATTTCTATGCTTATATTTATGCTCTTATGTGATTGTGGTGTTAGATCTAGTCAAAAAATACCTTAAGATCGAGATCTACATTAAGTTGCATGAAATAAGTATAAACTATGTTATTTCACACAAATCATTTCTAGAAAAATAACCAAGTTGATTATTATGAACATCTTTGGGTTTAAAACCCATAAAGGGGCCAAAATGACAAAATACAAATTCTGATGGATGAAATGAGTCAAAACAGTTTCAATAAGGTATTTTCTAGAAACTTACTCTTTGGAAGGATTAAAATGTGAATTTTTAAGCATAATGGGCCAAAAATGAACTTTTTGGCCCAATATAGCCCAATATGCAAGATTTTCAAATTCGAGGGGCTGAAACTGTATTTTTCTGTAAAATAGGGGACTACTAGTGCTCCAAGTCCATTTCAATGGTTAAAAATGCTTTTCATATTTAAAAAGGACCAAAGACGCAAAAAATTTCTATTATGGGCCAAAAATGTAAAAACTGCGAAAATGCGGGTTTCAGCCGAGAAAAACTTTATTTGATGGACTAAAACTGTTTTTCAAATAACTTTGAGCTGAAAAATAACTTTTCTACAAGTTTTGATACTAAAGTGTCAAGAAAAATGGTTTGAGGACTAAAATAGAAATTTATTTTATACAAAGGGTTAAATGTGTGAATTATCCAAAAGAAAGGGGCTGCAATAAAGAAACATCCTAATGTTTTAAAATACTAGCATCTCGACTATCGGCAAATTATAATGCACCTTCAACACCAAAAATCGTTATCAAACGAATTGACTCGGTCTCGAATCAATAATGAATCCGAAATTACTAACACGACGAAACTTCAATGCACACACGGAAAATTCGGGAAGTCAATACATACGTGAGAATACACCAGACGTCGATACACCGTCTTTGGGCCCAAAAGTTTCAAATCATGTTTGTTGGGCCCAGCTAGCCCAATGGCATGATCTTTAGGCCTGAAGGAAACTCGCTTACATGTAGTTGGGTCTTACATGACCTAATTTCATGTAAAAGGACTTTTACAGGCTTTGTGCTGTTGGACCCCAAGGGCCTTCTGGTGCTGCTAGCAAAGTCGAGAATTCAGCAAATGCGAGTCGGGCTAAGGGCCCTTCGCATTCACGATAGCCTTGAACGACTTACGGAAAACATTGGGGCTTCGCACCCTCTTTTCCTCCTCGGTCGTGGGGCTACATGAAGTCCGGGTGTTTGGATTAAGTGAATAGTGCGAGTGACGCCTAAGGGATCGTTTTTATGGTTGTAAACTAGTCATTTTCATTAATGTGTGTTTATAACAATTCACAATCCATAATTAATCCAACGTCACCGGGACTCAACGAATACACCTGTCGTACGAAATAACAAGATACAAATTAGTTGATGCAAAGTATTAGGAAAACATCGGGTTTTCCTAGGGTTTTCAATTAATACACCTACGATTTACATACCGAGTTTTACAAATCGCTCTTTTACATATATAGAAACAAACAAGCATACTTACGGATCTTCACGCTTTTTGTACTAAGTTCTTTTCAGAAAATATCGGATTTTCTGGTGATTTTCAAAACAATACAAACCACTATATTTCAAACATTACTTATGAACTCACCAACATTTCATATGTTGACGTTTTTCAAAATACTTGTATTCTCAGGTAACAGGTAAACCGAAGGGAAAAATATACTCAGTGATGTCTTGTTGTTTGTTTAACTAGTATTGAACAATCTACTTTTGAGAATGTAATGTTCTGAAACTATGTACTGAATGTAAACGCAACCAGTGGTAATATTCCAATGCTTGGTATTGTATGATGTTATGTTTCATGTATATTCATTGTGATGGTATTCAATTGAGTCACAACAGCCCCCAGACGTTTCCGCCGTCTGGTTCGGGGGTGTGACACCATTAATCAATGATAATTTATGAATCTCCCATTTCCACCCTTTATTAGTCCATATTAGTGTGCCGGTTAACCATACACTCTCCACTAATGACTTATATAACGTGCAATGTGCAATTTCATGGATTAGCATCAAATTCACATTTTCCTAAAGTAATTAAGATTGGGAACTCTTATGAATAACATTTAGTTACTTTGTTAAAATGATTATACTTATTAATGAGAATTAAGTGTCCTATCAAACTCGTAAGGCTGACGACCCTCCACCAATCAAGGGAGCGGTGGGTAAAAGTGGATACCCAATGTCGGTCATTTTATAGGCTGTTTCCTTAAACTCCCCTTATAGATCGGCTTCGTGAATGACGCGTGCTAGCGGTTCGAATGACGTAACTTAAATATAGTTATATTAAACTTTTAATGTTACATGTAATATAAGGGTGTATTTTTAAAATTTTCAAAAGTACTAAGCTTATATTTTAAAATTTTAAAATTAATATCCAATTAATTAAATTGAAAAATAAAACCATTTATGAATTTCAGATAAGGATATCAAATTACAATTTCAAAATATTTAGATTTATTCAGTTAAACAATATTATTAAAACTAATTATCCTAATCAATTCATAATATATCAAAAAACCGAAATTTTCGTATCTGACAACTTACCATGTCGTGGTAAACAATTACCATGCCATGGTAAAGCAAAATCGTGAGGCACCACATCATGGTGAAAGTCACCACGTCGTGGTGGAACAAAATGATCATTCTGTTTATCCTACTTGTTCATGTTCACATTAGTTTTAATTCAATTGAAAACTAAACCTAGTCTCTGATACCGCTGATGAGTTTTGATCATTACAAACAAACATATGTGTGCATGTAACCCTAAATTAGAGCTACATTTTCTCTAATTGAACATAAAATATGATAAACAATTCATAAACCCTAGATCCATAGTATATAATCGAAAATACACAAACAAGGGTTATGAAACATACCTTTTATTGTTATGTAGTAACAATAATCTTGATCCAAGTCTTGAGAAGCTTTGAGGCTAGAGTCACAATTGTCACGCCTCTAATGGTTCACACCCAAAACTAGATTGTGAAGAATGATTGAGAAGTAGGAGGGAGGTGCAAACTTTTGGATGGATCACTCTAGGAACAAGTGGCCAAAAATCATAGGGTTCCACCCCTATTTATACTTTATTCAGGAAATCCTAGATAAACCCAAATCTAAGATTATCTTACACCAAGTAATTATCTACTTCCTTGATTATCCATAGGGATTATTCTGGAATTCTTAGCCTCCAAGAAACCGTTCAAGGTTCTACAGAGGGTTCTAGATTGTCTTTTGCTCAACTATTAAACAATTACAATTCTGTCCCTATGCTTTAATTAATTCCTTCAATCCCTAAATTAATTCCAAATTAATTTATGATTAAATATTAATTAAATATTACTATTTCAAATTCATATAGTATTCTCATAATATATTGACAAATTATTTATTTCAATTTGTTGGCTCGTGATTCAGCTAGTGCTTGCAGCAAGGTTTCATGGTTTCTCTCTGATCTCTCGCGAGCATCTTCTAGACGAATGGTGTGGAGGGTATGCATTCTAGCGTAGGCGACTACTTCTGTAATCTGATGTAGGGCTGTCCTGCCTTAAATCTCATTTCGGGTCACTCTGCAGACCAAGATTGGCAAGACTCTATCTGCTGAGCCCCCCATTGTTCAAGTCGCAAAAGTTTCGGTCGCCATCAAATGGCATAGACTTATCTTGTCCTTGGCTCCATGTTTCCAAGCATTCCACTCACTCAGGGTCGGGCCATGAAAAGTCGGACGAGGGTTAGGAATTGGAAAGGGAGTTGCTCGGGGTAGGTTCTCAACCTCTGGTTCAGAGTTAGCATCGTACGAAAGGTCTTCATCATGGCGATCATTCAAGGGGGTAGGATGATTATTCTCTGGTTCTTCTCCAAACCAACCAGCTATGACTTCATTCGGAAGATACTGGTTGCCAAGGGGATGGAGTCCAGCTATGTTTTCTATGCGAGAATTTAGGGTAAGAGAATAATTATTAGACAAACTATCTAGATAATTATTTAGAAAACCTTCATTAGTTACATCGCTATTTGTGAAGTGCATACCAGCTATGTGTAATCTAAACAGGATAGACCTTCGAATAAGTGATCTTAACTCCAAATTCACACAGAATAGGGGTAAAGTAAAATTTTCACAGATTCTTAGTTTATAACATCCTAATTACATATAGCCTTAGTATATCCACTTAGCAACTATCAACTTAGTAATGAAGATCCCGTTTTAGTTCTCAAGTATAACGTACCTATAGTAACACCAAATACTCCTATACTATTTTAAATTTTAATGTTATGTTCTATTGTTCTCATTGTGGTAGGGTTGGTAAGATTTTAGCTTTGTTGCAACCACACAATTACACTTAGGCACATGCTAGTCAACCCTCGGATAATATAGGTGATCAGGCTATATCTTCCCAGTTTTGACCATATGTCTCTAAGCCCACTTGTGTAGCCCAACAATCGTAATTCTTTTGTACTGTCCTAGTGACACTGATTTTAGTATGAATGCAGCACGTATACTTACTTAAATATTTTACTATTTAAAGTATAAACTCTTGGTCAGAGTATTTTTAATCCCTTATGTATTTATAGTTAGTATATCTTTTATGGGTTGATATACTTAATTCACTATAAACAATGCTCTGATACCAATCTGTCACACCCCAAAACCAAGAACGGCGGAAACGTTCTGGGGCGGAGGACGTCATGTATAATATCAACAATGTAAAGTAGTAAACAAGCAACAACATCATCCATTGAATTAATAATATAATTATTATACAAATGTGTTCTATCAAATTTTGATAAACACTAAAGCATAAATCAAAATGAAAGATAAGTCATGAACAAGTTCCATCTTCCTTTCTCCTTGCATCGGTACCTGTCTATGATGACCTGAGGATACAAGTAATTTTGAAAGCGAGTATCAGCTTTGAAGCTGGTGAGATCATAAGTATTTTAGTGTCTTAATTTGTATGTAAGAATTTGTAAGTATATGTATTGTAAGTATTGAAAGTGTATATGAACTGTAAGTGTTTGAAAAACCCTAGAAATCCCTATGATTCCTACTAGTATATGAAGGTGTCTTCTACCAAGACCTAACTGCTCTGAATGCGTGTCTCTTGTAAGAGTATGTATTTTCCCCAAGTATAACTATCATTATCCAAAAATAGAGTTTCTACATTTCTGTGCGTCGTGTGAATGTTCACGAAGTGAATGTAATGGGAAAAAAGAAATAGTACTATGGTGTAGTGCTATAAGAACTACTGCCGTACTAACTACCTTAAACCGGATTTATATTAAGGCATTATGGGATAAATTGCACCATACGATCGTCTAGTAACAACGACATAATGAATGGTCGTAATAACGGAATGACGTTTGGCACCCGCAGACCTGCAGGTCCGGATGTAGCTAGCAGCAAGGTGTAGGATTGTCAATCCAGTATAGATCTATACGCAAACTCACGCTCTCCCTACAAGAGACTTTGGCTACAACTCGAGTCATGACATTTAAGTCATGCTCCGATTTAAATCACAATAATTATCGTATTCTTGTATATGTACTGTAATGAACTGTTCTAACTGTAATGTACGTGCTCTCTACCTAGCAAGTATAGTAATGTAATGAACTGTTCTAACTGTAATGTACGTGCTCTCTACCTACCAAGTATAGAAATGTAATCATCCTAGTATAGTTGTATATGTAATGTACTGTAATGTTCTAGAAAGTATTGACTCATGAATGAACTGACTCATTGTATGATATCGTGTTCTAGTAATTATTCTAGTATCTTCCTAAACTACCCATCTGGTTGTTTACTAGTAATCTAGTTGGTACGTATGGACAAGGATGTATACCCTTGCTACCCAAGGGCATGGGATGAACTGGAAGGACCTTTTATGACTATATATGTACACATGATATATAACTAATATTTAAACGACTTTCGAACGAGTACCCGATATCCCACCAGACCACATCTCAAGCGCGAAAAGGAAATAGGGTGGATAGCCTTCCTAAGTCTTTTAAACATTTCTTATATAACTATACATATAGAGGCATGCAATGTATAATATAAAATCATAAATAAGTTTTGTAATACATTTGAAACATAAATATTATTTTAATAAAAGATTGACTTGATGTCAATCTATAATACAATTTGAAGGCATAAGTTTGATAAAACAGTTTAAGTGTAAAGAAACATTTGTTTGAAACACAGATGTAAATAAGTTTGAAAGGTAATGTACAGAGTAAGATGTACAGTGTAATAAGGAGTTTAAAACATATAAAATGTTTATAAAAATCATTTGAAGGAAACTGTTTGGTAAAACGGCTAATGAGTATCCAAATCATTTGAATGTTGTATATTAATCACATGTGATTGATGTAATAACTAGCATAATTCTATTTATTAATCACATGTGATTGATATAAGAAGTAGCATGATCCTACTTGTATCCCCGTCCCCCATAAAACATTTAAAAATAGTTTAAAACATTAGTTAAGGGGTATGAACTCACCTGCAGTAAGTGACTGGAATTGAACGGACTGTTATCGTAAGGAAGGATCGGGCAAGTGCTTGGTGTCAAGTGAAGACTTAGACACACAAAATGATCCTAATTACATATGAAGACATATGTATATAAATAATTAGTGATTAAAACACTAATTATACAAGTATAAACATTTAAACGCGAGGAAAACACTTTTGGTCAAGTGCTAGGAGGCTAATGGGTTGCAACAAAGGAGTGCAATGCCCCTAATGGGAGTTTAAGGTCTAATGACCATAAGCTTTGGAGTTTACGGCCCAGGGGAGTAAACTCCTGGCCGTAAACTCTCAACCAAGGCTCTAAATGGTGCTTAGAATTATCACAACTCTAGTGGTGAATTGTTTCTAGGCTATAACAAGTGTTTGGGTGCCATATTAACTCCTTTGGGGAGTTTACGGCCCAGAGACCATATTCCCTTGGAGTTTACGGCCGTAAACTCCCTTGGGAGGGTTTTTATGGTGTTTTCAAGTCTCAAACATTTCTAGGTAATGATCTATGTTGGGTTCTAGGCATAAGGAAGGAGTTAGGGTGTCATTTGACCCCTTAATAGGTGTTTACGGCCCAAGAAGTTGTCTTGCCATAAACTCCTCAATACTAGTGATTTCTTTTGTTTTCTAGGCTATAAACACTTTAGGGTACTTGTCCTAATTTAATCTTAAGCCTTAGGAAGTGTTTCAAAGCATTTTGGCACCTATAACATGGAGTTCATGGCCTAAGAAGCTCCTTGGCCGTAAACTCCCTTCTAGCCATGATTCATAATTTTTTTGTGGTATAAAGCATGAATTTGAGGCTCCTAGTTCGAGTTCTAAATCTTTGAGGGTCATTGGAACCCTTTAGGACCTTAAAATGGAGTTTACTCCCCAAGAACGTTCTTGGGCGGTAAACTCCCGAGTCTAGTCGTTTTGATATGTAATCAATGTTTCTAAACATAATCTAAGCTATATAACATAACTAGATCAAAGTACTCACAATTTGGGATAAAAATCCGAAGATCCGTGAGAGAGAAGTTTGACTTTTTCCTAAATGGAATTCAACTAATGAACCAATTTGGTTCAGAATTCTATTTATAGTCCTGAGATATTTTTGGCAGAAAATATTTTTATTCCTGGAATGAACTTTAATGTCCTAGAGTCTTGGAATAACAGTGTTGCACAAAACCCTAGTGCATCCACTCTCTTAACATCTCCTTAAGTGTAAAATCCTGAAAACTGCCAAACTTATGCTCGAAATCTGAGTTTTCACAGTAACCGTTCTAACTTCTATTGGATTGAAATGGTTTGTTCAGAATGGAAATTTCAGGTTGTCACATTTCTTGAACAACAACTTTTTCAGAAAGCAAAGGAAACTCGTTTTTTCAAAACTAAACCGCTTATGAACTCACCAACTTTATGCTGATTTTCAAACTGCTTGTATTCTCAGGTCAACGATAGATAGGTACATCGCAACCTTTTGAAGAAGACGGAGCATTCTGAAGACTCGTCTTTACTTTTGTACATATTACATATGTAAAACACTTGTACAACTTTACTTTCAATGTAAACAATATTATGTAATGTAATGTTTTGTGATAACTACTTTACTATGTGCATTGGATTTGATACTCAACGTGGAGTCAACCCCGGAAATGTTTCCGCCTTTGGTTTTCGGGGTGTGACATAATTCTTGTCCTTTGTCACACCCCCAGACCAGACGACGGAAACGTCCGGAGGTAGGTGACTTCATTGTGCAGTATCATAACAATTGTATATAAACGAAACATAGCAAATCCAAACATCAAATATTAAGATAATAAACTTACATTGTTTACAATACTTGTTCTGATCAAAAGTTCAATATGAAATAACAAAAGTAGCAATAACATAACGCAACAACGCCCGTCCTCGATCATGGTGATTACCTTCATACTAAATCCCTGGGAGTACAAGTCATTTTGGAAAGCGTCAACATAAAATATGTTGGTGATTTCATAAGAATTTTTGTTTAAGAATTTGTGATAGTTTAGAAATCTAGAAAATTCTAGTGTTTTCTTCTCAAAACGGTTGTAAGTCTTGTTTCCAATCAAGTATAGTTGCATGTGTGTGTGTTTTAGTTTATCGTCTTCAGAAATTTTATGATATCGTTTTCTCCCGAAAATCCTATATTTTCTTATATAAAATAGTTGTAAACCCTGGTTCCAGTCGAGTATAGTTGCATGTGTGTGTTTTAGTTCATCATCTTTTGGAATTGTATAAAATCTTTTTTCCCCAGAAAATCCTATATCTTATGTATGTGCGTAGTTGTTTGTGGTCTTAAAAATCCTAAGACTACAGAGGTGTGAGAAATCAACAGGCGATTGTGGACATTCCGCACAGTGCAAGTGGACGATCAACACAACGAATGTGGACAATAACTACCGTGCATAGGGGTGGTCAACAGAATGTGCCAATTTATTTGTAAGGTTTTCCCTACATAAATTTCTAAATAACATTCTTATATTCTAGTGAACCGTTATAACCATACTAATATGATGGAGGCCCGTCTTAGCATTTCTCAGGCGCCCAGATCGATTAAAGACATTTGTCACCCTAGACTCGCCGGTCTAGCTGTACCGAACAGTGAAGGTGCGAGGTGTCAACCCCATATAGATCTATACACAAATTCTCACTCTCCCTCCAGGAGACTCTGGTTACAACTCTTTACAAGACTTTGAACGTACATTAATATATATATATATATATATATACATATAGGTACTTTGGAGATGCTTCTGACTAGAATACTAACAAATATTTGTGCTAATAGTTGAACTCCGTTATTTATTAAATAAATAACAATAGTTATACTCGTTGCTTAGATATATCATTTTGTTTTGTTTATTGAAAAATAATCCATAATTAATCATATTTATCAAAAAGGATCCATTATTATCGATATTGGCAAAAATGGCCCTTCTTTCTATAAACCATCAAATAAGACCCACATTTGTCAAAAGGTGTCATAAATGGTCCAAAACTTGGTGAATTGTTGAAAATGGCCCATTTCTTCTAAAATACTTATTTTAGGCTCGTATCTAAGAAAAATGTTCAAAATGGTCCTTGTTTATTAAATAATTCCACTTTTGGCCCCTTTTAATCAAAATGTTCAATAATAACTCAAATTTATCCAACATTTCAAAAATGTCTTTTATGTACATTTTGGCCGAAAATATTCCAAAATAGTATAAATTTCATAATTTTCATCTTCCCAAAATTTTGATCCAACAACTTTGTTTAAGCAAATTTTTGAAGAAAATCTTTATGGTTCTTGACATAATAGTATGTGAGTTATATTTCATAAACATACTAGTTTTTATTTCTATCACATAAATTGTGAAATAGGATTCAAACTCTTGAGACTTGCTCAAAATCTCGAGTTCTTGAACCATTAATACGAAATTTCCTAACCTTAAGCACATAAATCATAACACGCAAATATACTAAGATTTCACAAGACCCTTGACTTGTATCCTCCCCCAAAAAACAATAAAAACTCGAAAATAGGGGTATAAAGCTCACCTTGAGTTGGTTTATGGGATGTTTGGAGTGATGGTGTGAAGATCTCAAGTCTAAACTTTTCGAAGAGTTGAGGAACTTCCTTGGAAGAAATGTTGTCCTAAGAGCTTTTCTCACATATCATTATGGGTGGAATAATGTGAATTTATCTGGAAAATTATATAAAATACTAGATAAAGGGAATAACTTACTTAAAAGCTCTAAAGAGAATTTGAAGAGTTAAGCCTTCAGCAAGATCCTTGCTCTTACTCTTGAGAGAAGTATTAGAGAGAATATGAGAAAAGTGAGAGAAATGTTGGAGTTTAAAGTTCTCTTACTGTCGTTTCTTTAAGGGATAAAAGGGGAAATATGTGCTTGGAAATCTGATGGTTCAAAACATTGTTATTTGGTGGGTAATGCATGGGTTACTGTGAATTGCAAGAGGAATGAGAATTACATCAAATCATAAATGTCACACCCCGAAAACCAAAGGCGGAAACATTTCCGGGGTTGACTCCACGTTGAGTATCAAATCCAATGCACATAGTAATCAAAGTAAACAGCCATTACATTACATATATTTGAAAGTTTACATTTGTTTCAAAAGTAAATTGTACAAGTGTGATACATAATATAGATAGGAACAAAATGAGACGAGTCTTCTACACACTCCGTCTTCACCAAAAGAGATCACCGAGTACCTGTCTAATGCGGACCTGAGAATACAAGCAGTTTGAAAATCAGCATAAAGCTGGTGAGTTCATAAGATGTTTGTTTTCTGAAAAATGTACCATTTTCCTTTAGTTTTCCGAAAAGGTTTGTTATCCAAGAAAATCCCATATTTTCTTATGTAAAACAATTTAGTTATCCTTCATTACTAGTTCAATTACGCGTTATATGTTACCCCAGGAAAATCCCATATTTTCCTAAATGCAAGACCCATTGAATATCACAGAGTATAGTTTAATACACAAAACTATATATTGAGAATCATGGGATTACTATCCCGAATTAGATATAAAAATACTTTAATATACATGAACTGTAGATGAAAAGTAGTTTGAAAACCTTGGGACTAACATCCCGTACTACATATAAGATAGCTTGATATACATGAAAATATAGATTTAATACCAAGGGACTACCATCTCGGACTAGATACAAGATAGTTTAATGTATATGAAAATATAGATTGAAAACCATGGGACTACCATCCCGGACTAGACGTAGATTCAAAACCATGGGATTATCATCCCATACAAGATATAGTTTCAAAACCATGGGATTACTATCCCGAACTAGATATAAGATAGTTTGATAAAATCATGGGATTACTATCCCGAACTAGATATAGATTCTAACCATAGGAATAACATCCTGCAATAGATATGAAACCTATAGATTAAAAACCATGGGATTACCATCCCGTACTAGATATAATATCTAAAGATAGAAGATTGATATAAAATTAAATCCAAAACCAAAGTCGTGAATAAACTTATATTAATACATATTGTGAGTCAGGTAACCATGCTGATACGACAACGAGACCTCCTTGACGCTTGTCAGACGTCAGACGATATCCAGAATCTGTCACCCCAAGCGTGCCCGCCTAACTGTAGCTAGCAGTTAAGGTGTGGGATTGTCAGTCCCGAATAGATCTGTTCACAAATTCCACGCTCTCCCTCCTGGAGACTCTGGTTACACTTTCGGGGAGGATTTACTAATAACCCAAAAGGGTAATGACAAATCTCACAAACTATTACTAAGTATTCACGGAATTCTCAAACGATATCAAACATACTAAACGATATGAAGCATAATACAGTGAAAATAGTTATATACAACGAAATTATCTAGAAATATATACTAAGTGAAATGGAGATAAACTGAATCAGACATAGTTTATCTAATAAACTTTATATATATCAATATGCGATGAAATGAGAACTAAAGAACCCCAAATTATTCCCATAATAATTTGATTAGTTTCGTTATTTCCTTAATTGAAATTCATATAGTTGTGATTGATAAATCATCCCTTATGCTCAGCATAATACATAAGGGGTAAAAATATTTATAATTTTCCATATATTTATTGAAATTCATCAATGTTATCTTTTGAAAACATTTGTAATTTGCTTGTGTTCCCCCCTGAAAACATTGAAAAACCATTTAAAAAGGGTATGGGTATGAACTCACCGAACGAGGAGTGTGTCTGCTCGGATCCTAAACGTCGTTTCTAGGTTTCCAAACGCACGAGGTTCCTATGAATTATGAAAAGATACATATTTGTATCTAATTAGGACTTAGATTATTTATTTGGTAGAGACAAACACTTCTAGTTGCGGAAACACTCCCTTACAAGTATTTGGAAGGACCCGGGTGGCGTTTGAAGTCACATAAGGCTTGGATATGGAGTTTACTCTTCAAGAGTAAACTAATAGAGGAGATTTCGGTCCTAATGACCCCCTCCCCATGATTTTACGACCGTAAACTCATGGTGGGGTGTTTTATGATGCAAAATGGTCTTATACTACTTGGGAAAATTTTCTAGGATCAATTCTAGGGCCTTGGAATGGATTAAACGTAATTATGGACCATTTATTGGAGTTTACGGCAGTAAACATGGAGTTTACAGCCGTAAACTCCCCCCTCATACCAAATCCTTAATGTTTTTGTCCTTAATCAATCACATGTGATTCCAATCAATTTTTCCAAGCCTTGTATGAATTTTTAGGGGTCTTTTGGCATGTTTTTAGGAATTTACGGCCCATGAACCCCCTCATGACCGTGAACTCCTTAGATGGGGGATTTAATATGTTTTAAGGTCCAAATCTTGTTTTTGGTCACTTTTAGAATTTATCCCAAGGCTTATGGTGTGTGTAAATGGCATTTTAACACACTAAAAAGGAGTTTACTCCCCATGATAATGAGTTTATGGCCCAAGCATGTTCTTGGGCAGTAAACTCATGTTTAATCCTCTAAATTAATGTTGAAGGTGTTCCAAGGCCAAATCTGATATTCTAAAATTCATATCTAAGCTTCAAGAGAGTTTGGAAGGGTTTAAGGGCATAAAAACCCCATTTATATGAGTTTACAGCTCAAGCATGCTCTTGGGCAGTAAACTCATGTTTACTCTTCAAAATCCATGTTTAAGGCATTCTAAGTCCATTCCATTAAGCCATTAATCCATATCTAAGCTCCAAAGGTCGATTGGAAGGGTTTTTGGGCTCAGAAACCCATTTTATGTGAGTTCACGGCCTAAGACTGTTCTAGAGCCGTAAACTAATGAATATGGTCCTATTCTATGATTTGAACTCGAATTTGAAGGCCTAAGATGTTATACTAGGAGTTAGGGTAGTTACCTTGGTGATTTGGAACTTAAATTTGATGATTTTGAACCCTTAAACTTGGTTTGAGGAGAGAGGTTAGAGAGAGAGTAGAGAGAGGAAGAAAAAGCTTCAAATGAAAGTTTGAACACATTTAAATAGGTCTCAAAACTTGGACACGGTGGAATTCTACCCGATACCGACATTAAACGGGGCTTTTGGTCGCACCCGATTAAGTTTCCGTAACCCGGCGGGGACGTTTCTAAAATTTATGAAATAAACATTTTGGGCTAATATCATGAGTTCCTAAGGGGTTTGAACACTCATTAGATTATAATAAACATATAAGTTTAAATAATTTAACCCAAAACGAAATCGGAACGAATTGATAAACGGCGCATTTTTACGGGTAGAACGGGTTTTCGGCGATGGACAATTTCGGGTTGTTACATTATCCCCCCGTTAGAGGGAATTTCGTCCCGAAATTCAAAAATTAAGATATAGATCATGAATTGGAATGAGATACGAATAGATTTGTTGCCTCAGATCTTCACGCTCCCAAGTGGAATCAGGTCTCCGCTTGACATTCCTGATGGGTTTTGAGCATTCTAACACTTCCTAAGTGTACATGCAACCCTAATAACCTTGGATCTATGTTTGTCTAATTATCATGCAAAGTTGAATTCCAAGGTTATATTCCTATCTAGCATACATGGGGAACAATTTTAACTTGAATCATAGATAGAATAACTTACCTTGTTGTTGCTTGTGTTCCTTGAAACCTTGTGAGCCTAGCACCCCAAGTGTGATGCCTCAAATGCTTCACACAACACCAAATGCTCTTGGAAAGACTCTTGAGATAACACACACTTCTCAAAATCGGCCAAGCCCTCTTGTTTCTTATGTCTAGCCGTTTTTGGTGGAGAATGGGATCCTTATATAGTGTTGACACATCTAGGGTTACACCATGTAAACCCTAATGTGTCACGACTCTTCATTTCCATGACCCATGGGTTTGTAACTCCCATGGAGCATCCTATGGGTAGAACCCAACTTGATAATCCATGGAGCCTCTTAGCCCACTATACAAGATATGGATGAACCCATATATTTAATTAGTTAACCTTTGATCACTTAATTAATTCCAAATTAATTCTTGATCAAACTAATCAAATAATATTATTAATATATTAGAACTTATAATATATTAATAATCTCCAAGTGTTATTTCTCTCATTTAGTCTAACCAATTGCATGGTGCCATGCAACCCAAATGGACCATGCCGGGTCGGGTCAAGTACAAGCCCGAAATAGTTATGGACTTAGACACCTTATCCAACAGTCTCCCACTTGGATAAGTCTAATAACTATATCTCTAGTACTTCAGGAACCGACCGGCAATCGTAGCTCTTTCAAGGTCTCTCGGAACTGAGAAGATGATGGTACGCCATTTAAGATAAGTGATCATATAATCCTCCGTTCTAGATATCAGCCGGACAAATACATGGAACAATGTCTTACTTATTGTCCAGCAGTTGTTTCCCGATTTCCGATTTGTTTGACATAGAACTTAATTGAACACATCAACTTAGTTCTGACCGGGCCCGGTACATGGGTCAAAACAAAATCATCGAGGGGCCCAGATATCAGCTTCTAATCCAAGAAGGAACAGATAAACTTCGACTCATATGTTTGTTCTACCACTCATTGAATTACACACAAAAGTACGTTTTATAACATCGAGTTACCAATGCGGTTTCGTACAGTCAATGCATAACCAACTTGTAAGTAACAAATCATATCTCTAGGTTTGAAGACTTATATGATATTACCGTCTCACGATCACTCGAGATAGAATTCCATGAAGTGATTCCAGTGAGCGTGGGTTGAGTCCAATGCTCAGAACTTATGAGCACTCATGATTGTTGTAGCCTTGTCCAACACCTTAGACCTCTACAACCCATCATGACAGTCTTGATTCATACCTACTTCCGACATATGACCGACTGTGGAGGTTTGAATAATATGTTACACCAAACAAAATTATTCTGGAAGTCAAAACATGCAAAGTGAAACACAATAATAATAGAATCCAATATGGTATCAACCCTTTGAACATAAATAAAACACCTTTTATTTATCACCATATGATTACACATTATTCATTGTATACTGTTTCAGCTATCAACTTTATTCTTGAATTTAAAACAATAGTTGTCCCATGCTCCAAGCATGTACACTATGTTTTCTTAAACACTAGTTATGCCATACACCAAGTATGCATACTATGTTTGTCTATGATCTTTACTTTGTGAACTAGATCCATTGAACATAACTTCAATGATTCTCTTTTCACACCCCCAAATCCATACTGCAAATGCAAGAATTCCAAATTCATGCCAATTACTGAAATCTGTTAGATTCTAAACTTATATGCATTGATCCTCTTGTAATGATTATGCACAAAGTCAGAAAGACTTGACAACAATCATTACAGAGTATTCCAAAGGAGATCAGCTCCTTGGAAACATCCTTCTTGCATTAAGTTTCCTAATCTTAAACAGATTGAAAATTCTAACTTTGAAACATTTCCAGATTCCATTTTGACTATCACTTCTGAACAAGAGTTGCCTCCTTATAGACTATGTCAATATGGTCCTTCCAGAATTATCACTATACTTCCAACTGTCCCTGAGCAACCAATCTTTGGTAAACCTTAGATTGTCCTCGACAATTGTTTAATCCTTTTAGTCATATCCAGTTCTAAACCTTTTCCCTTCTTAATGCCCTAGGCATTTGGAAAAATTTAGAACGGATGATTATAGCACATGTAATCGATCCTATATCCGAAGCATATGGGACACAATTCATGATGTCTCACATAAAGACTAAACCAGTCTTTTGCTATAACATTTCCATTTCAATTTGCCAAGTTCTCATAATTCAGATTATGAAAAGGGATGCCGTAATCATAATCGAATTTTAGAACGCAAATAATGGACCCATATACAGAATTTCCTTATGTTGAGCCATTCCAACATGAAATTCATATATTTCCTTGACTAAATGATTAAAACCTCAAATCTAAACCTTATAGATTTGATATGAAGTATAATTTCCTCTCCCTTAATTATAGCAAAACAACTCTTTCCCAATTGAAACTTTTGTTTTCTATAATTAACATTGCTAACTTGCAATACTTATCATAATTATCATGCTCCCACTAACATGATGATTATTAGCATAACACTTATGCTCCCACTAGCTTTGACATGTAATCAGAAATCAGCTGGACTTCTAGAAATCAATACTTCATTGACTTTCTTACCAAAGTTCAGATTTCTGATACTAGATTGTTTTGATAAAACTTTATCAAAATCATACACCTTCCCTTAGATAGCACACTTGTGTGTCTAAACAATTATGAAGAGGTATGCCGTAATCATAATGGTTAGACCTTTTTGCCACTTCTCACAAGTCCAAATTAGTGTGCCGGTTAACCACACGCGCTCCACTAACGACTTTGAGAATGCAAATATCACAATTGCTATCTAGCTAAAATCTACTTAGTGAAAGTGTTTCCTCACCATCATTTTCATGAATCGGAGAGAAACCTTATGACACTTAGATTTAATGGCGTATGTGTTCTTATCCATGTGAATTGTCAAAACCATAATCATAAGACAAAGATAATGACAACTCCAAAACCATATGGATTGAACTCAATCTTAACTTCTTGCCACTTGGCAGCTCAAGGGCCTACCATTGCTTCCAAGTTGTTGTGCAACTAATTGAGAACTCTAAGAACTCATATGCAAAACCAACTTTAACTGGAATGGGCACAGACTATGTCAACACGATAGGTTATAAACCTCAAGTCGTGTGCTAGTGAAGAACTTCAGGTTTTACTCTTGATTACTTCTTGAGACTTTCAAGACCTTTAAGACTCCCACTGACCTCTTGACCTATAAGACTCCCTTGTCAAATATCCAAGAGATAGTGTGGATTCTAATCAAGACAAACACTTCACACAATTGGCCTTAGTTGGTCTTTGTTTTATCCAAAACATCACAACTTACCAATTTCAAATGTACAAGAGTTGAAAACTTTTACTCTTACATTTGACAAGTGTTTTAAACCTTGTTTAAGACATGTCACTCAAGTTACAATCTTGGAGTATGACTCTAAGACTTGTATTGGAACGAAGTATGACTCATCTTCTTGATTTAACCACTTCAACAATTCAAGTTCCCTCTTCTTAGTCATAAGAATGCACTAAGACTTCCTTAGAGAACTAATTGTGCTATGGTTTCTTAATCATTAAGATGATCACAAAAACTGATACTAAAGTACTCTCCCATCTTTTCAGATTTGAGAAACTTTTATCCTTCTGCCTAAATTGATTCTTCTTTATTCGCTTTGCCATACATTGGAACCTTTTTCCAATGTCTCAGAGTTACACTTAAGCTTGTAAGTATAATCACATTTACTGAGCTTTAGTAAACTATGACGAATAGTCTTACCAATCTTTTGTGGTGGACTAAATCAGTGCACAAAACTATGTACTCGATCCTTTAGTCCATTACTTGACTCACACATCCATGTGAATAAGTAATTAGTCTTAATTTTTCCAAAACTTGAAAGTTCTCATTCATCATGCTATACAACTTGCATGATTCCAAGTTCCGGTCCACTTGAAACTTGGGTGATGAGAATCTTTCCTTATTTGGTAAATTTAGACATTACCACAAATGAAAGAATCAATTTCATATTTCCACTCTTGCTATTAATGGAATCATATAAGCAACAATTTTCCTCAAATGCCATTGTAAGGATATTTTAAAATAAATAAAATCAAAAATTTTTTTTCTTTTATTTTAAAACTTTGCGGGAAAAACTTATCCTTACAATCCATAAGCACATGAAAACTTGTTGTTATCTATTCCTAAGCAATATATCATAACTCCTAAGAAGTAGCTCAAGAATCCGATTTTTCAAACTATGCGATAGAAATCCATCTATGCGATCAGATTCAGCATATTCTTTCTTTAAGTTTCTTCACTTTTCTTTGATTCTTAAAACATCACCATGTGACCCAGTCACATCATGTATCAAGAATCTCAGAATAGAAACTTAACAGAGTTAGATAGTGGATTTTACCTGAAGTAGAGTCAAACTTATTGACTTTAACATCCTTAGGTAAATTTGGCAGCTTCGCAACCAATGCCCTTTCTTTGGCAATACAAACATATGGACCCTTTGATAATGGTACACAGGACTATCACAGACTTAGCTTTTCTCTTTACCATTTGGTCAACCGAGTTGACTATAGCCGATCCCTTTCCATTGGGAAGAGAATGCTTTACTGGATATCCAATGTCATCATTGTCAATGTCCATAAAGTTTTAGGAAGTTGATCTTAGCAAATAGACAAGATCATTAAGGGTCTTGTCATAGTCGGTTTCATAGGTGTTCCAAAAAGAACTCACTATGTGACTTAGAAAGTGATTGAACCACCAACTTTCTCAAGACTTTGACACCCAACTCTCCCGGCTTGTCAATATGTGACTACATCTCCAAGATGTGATCACACCTAGACCTTGCCTTGCCAATAGGGCCTGAGTGACCTTAAACTTTTCAAGAACTTGTGGGTTAGGGAGAATAGTTGGAGGAGGAGAATGAAGTATGATTTCCAAGGAACATCATCTTCATTTAGGAAAGCTTGTTTCAAGAGATTTGGGAAGATCATAAATGTCTAAACCAGACATTCTTTTGGGAGATATTCAAGATAGTTGATTATAAAGTCCTTAATATGACACCCAATATGAAATATTAAGGCTAGGACCCAACAAACTATTTTATAACTTAGAAGAGGTATGCCGTAATCCAAGCTATAGAATATTTGAAGGTAGGTGAATGACGATTCACCAATTTCCACCAAGATAAACGAAATGTATAATTAGGTTTTAATTGGTTTTGAAACTCCTAGATCTTTGAGATTCATTGAACTGTTCAATGGCATGTTTCAATCTCGAGTGTGCCCTTCAGGTTTTGTGACTGGGATGCCGAGGATCACAAAACAAGGTGTGAAGTAACCATGCAAATCACTTGGTACCCTTAATAAATTACCCCTCAATCGATGTGCCGGTTAACCACACACGCTCCATCGATACTATGATAAATATTAAGTCACCCTTTACCTACCTTGTTAAGTCCAAGTTAGTGTGCCGGTTAACCACACACGCTCCACTAACGACTTAGACAAAGTGTAAAGTGTAATTTCATGGATTAGCACCTTATTCACATTTTTCCTAAGTAACTAAGATTGGGTATTATTAAGAGTTTAGTTACTTAGTATTTTCATCATACTTTGAATGAGAATTAATAAGTCCTTGTCTTACCCGTTCGGCTAACGACCCTCCACCGATCAAGCAAGCGGTGCGTGAGAGTGGACACCCATTAAGTCACCATTTTATAGGCAACAACCTTATACCCACCTTATAGACCGGCTTCGTGAATGAGGCGTACTAGCGGTAAGACGACTTTGTTCTTATACATATATATATATAATTATTAAATCATAATAATATAAGTATAAGGGTTGAATTTTAACTTTTAAAATTCTAAGGGTTGGAACTAAAGTTTTAACTTAACTTTACTTGTTCCAAAACTTGAGGGCAAGTTTTGTAATCTTTCAAAACTTTTCATTTCTTGTAACTTATGAGTTTAATAGAGTAATAAAATGAGGACTTTTCATTTTTCTAACTCTTGTGTTCTTTTAATGGTTTTTTTAATCCAAGAGACTTTTGGTTTTCCATAACTTGAGGACAAGTTATGGACTCCATTAAAACACATTATGATCATGAATTAATCTACCACATAGGTTACAAATAATTCCTATGATCATCTAAACATCATAAGAACAAGAACATGAATATGAACACTTTCAAGAATCAAAATCACCTTTAATCTTGTAATTTTGATAATTTGTTGTTGTAAATGAGTTAGAAAAGACATTACACCTTCTAAAATAAGTTTTCAAGTACCAAAACATATTAGGGTAATGATTCTAATCCATTTCCAGCAACACAAGTCGAAATTCTGCACTCTGTCGACCCTACTCGCCGAGTGCATAAACCTACTCGCCGAGTAGGTTGAAGATACACATGAACTCGTCGAGTCCTCCCCATGGACTCGCCGAGTCCATCAGTCAGACAGCAAGATTTTCGACTTTCTTCAACTTTTAAGCACAAATAACAAACAAACAAGCCTAGGCTCTGATACCACTGATGGGTTTTGAGCATTCTAACACTTCCTAAGTGTACATGCAACCCTAATAACCTTGGATCTATGTTTGTCTAATTATCATGCAAAGTTGAATTCCAAGGTTATATTCCTATCTAGCATACATGGGGAACAATTTTAACTTGAATCATAGATAGAATAACTTACCTTGTTGTTGCTTGTGTTCCTTGAAACCTTGTGAGCCTAGCACCCCAAGTGTGATGCCTCAAATGCTTCACACAACACCAAATGCTCTTGGAAAGACTCTTGAGATAACACACACTTCTCAAAATCGGCCAAGCCCTCTTGTTTCTTATGTCTAGCCGTTTTTGGTGGAGAATGGGATCCTTATATAGTGTTGACACATCTAGGGTTACACCATGTAAACCCTAATGTGTCATGACTCTTCATTTCCATGACCCATGGGTTTGTAACTCCCATGGAGCATCCATGGAGCATCCTATGGGTAGAACCCAACTTGATAATCCATGGAGCCTCTTAGCCCACTATACAAGATATGGATGAACCCATATATTTAATTAGTTAACCTTTGATCACTTAATTAATTCCAAATTAATTCTTGATCAAACTAATCAAATAATATTATTAATATATTAGAACTTATAATATATTAATAATCTCCAAGTGTTATTTCTCACATTTAGTCTAACCAATTGCATGGTGCCATGCAACCCAAATGGACCATGCCGGGTCGGGTCAAGTACAAGCCCGAAATAGTTATGGACTTAGACACCTTATCCAACAATTCCAACGTACCCTCACTATCAGGATGCGTCTTTTTTTCGTACATTGACTCTCTCAATCCAAGATCTCAATCGGTTATCCCATGGAGGTTCCGACCCTTGATGACTTCGGTCTCCTCAGAGGAATCATTAGGGTTTCGTTGGGTAGATACTTCTAAGGATTCGAGACGTGAAGTACCGGATGGATGCTACTAAGTTCTAAGGGTAGCCGAAGTTTGAAGGTTATGAAATCGATTCTACGAGGATCACGAAGGGTCTAATGTATCATGAGGGAAGTATTTTACACTTCCCAAAGCATATCATTCTTGTATGGGAATAAGCCCGTGAAGTACCGGATGGATGCTACTAAGTTCTGAGGGTAGCCGAAGTTTGAAGGTTACAAAATCGATTCTACGAGGATCACGAAGGGTCTAATGTATCACGAGGGAAGTATTTTACACTTCCCAAAGCATATCATGCTTTTATGGTAATAGGCCTTCAATAGGACACACGCTCCAACAGTAAGGCACATCTTCGTAGAGCAGACTAGCTAAGGGTCTGATGACTTTTAGAAGAAATTTATAGGAAGGTCTGCGATAATAGTCGATGGGACCTAAGAATCGAAAGGTTTCTATGGGTATCTCTGATGCCGACAAACTCCCTATCGCCTTAGTTGTTGGAAAGGTTCACGGGTATGACTGCTTTTCTTAGCTACATGATCAAGGAAAAATGATTTGACCGAAGGGTACCACTACTAACTCGTAGTGATCATATCAATTCTTGGTCACCGAATTGGACATGTAATTCTCACCAAGGTTTCGTCACGAGGTAGTTCTAGAGATTAGGCCGGTGCGAGACTAGACTAGACGTTCGGAAGGAATTCTCGGGAATCCTTCAGGAAAGAAATTTAGGGAAAAGAGGTGCAGACTTCCCGTTTCCCGATGATCACAGGAACGAGGAATGCATGGCAATTCTTATCGGGAAAACTTCTTGAGCTTTGGTGTACGAAATGATGCGAAGGTTTGATGCCGAAGATCACGAGAGTCGGGTCGGGGGAAAGATCTAGACGGGCGACCCTTTCAAAACCAAGAATAATGACACAAATGAGACTCGGTCATTACATGTCAAACATAGCATCAAAGTATTTTGTGAAATGTTTCCCATTAAATCGAGTGGAACAGAATAATCCTCCGGACTGAGAATGCAATCTATAGGTACGAAGTTAGCATTCTCTTATTTCATTAGATAGCCGTCTCGATAGTACACAATTTCGATTACAAACGAAGGATTAAGTTTAGAAAGGTGTTCGAATAGATAGATAACAGGTTTCGCTTCTAGTACTAGAATCGAAAAGATTTGCAGGTATAAGAGGTGTCAAAGAGGAGTATACCTGCGGCGACAGTAGGATCAGCGGTTGTCTCCTCTCTTCCTATTGCTAGGACTCTTTCAGTGTTGCCAGTTGTTGCTGCTTTGGGGAAATTTCTTTTGAAGTGCCCTACTTCGCCACAACTGTAGCAGGCTGGACTGATTCCCGTTCCGGATGATTGGTTTGTTGATTTGGTTGGTTTTTTGCAGGTTTGAGCAAGGTGGCCCTTCTTGCCAAAGTTGTCACAGATTCTTTTGCGACATGGACCAGGAATACGGTGATGGTAGCTGCACTTACCGCACCAAGGAAGGGTACCAGTGTATCCACTGGTAGGAGTTTGGGCCGTGGACCCGGCAGCTAAAACAGCAACAGGGGCAGTAGCAGCATGGGTTGCTACCATTTGCTGTTTCTTAGAAGAACCTTGCGTACGTTGGGCCTACCGCTTGTTCCAGAATTTCTTTTTATTCCCACCTCCACTTGTGACTGGCTCGGGAGTAGTAGCCTCCTCATCAGAGTTGTCTTCGTGATCGATTAGGGTTTGCGCAAGACATTTCGCGCTATCATAGGTGTCTGGCTTCGCAGCCAAGACAGTCCCTTTTGTTGGCTGGGTCAACCCCCAGATGAATTTCTCAATCTTTTTACTCTCCGGGGTAACCATTCCCGAGCATAGTAATGCCAGGTCATCGACTCTTGAAGTATAAGCAGCTATATCGGAACCCTTCATCTTAAGGTCCCAGAGTTCGTGTTCTAGCTTCTGTATTTCGCCCCGAGGGCAATAATCTGCGAGCAGAAGCTCCTTCATAGCTTCCCAACCCATAGCATTTGCTACAGGTAGAGTTAAGGATTTGACTTGGCCGTTCCACCAAGTCAGGGCTTTGTCAAGGAAGGTGCAAGCGGCGAACTTTACTTTGTCAGACTCCGAACAGGCGTATATTTCAAAGATTGATTCGATTTTCTCGAACCATCGGGTGAGGGAAATGACACCTCCAGTGCCATCAAAGGATGTGGGTTTCGTGTTCAAGAAGTCTTTATAGGAACCCTCTTTTTGGTGTCCCTGACTGTTCTCTGGGTTTTGGGTTTGAGTATCACCTCCCGAACCACCGGAACCACCGGTGTTCAATTGGGACATAGCAGCTGCCACCGCGGCGGTAACAGCTGCCTGAAATACCACGGGGTCGATTTCAGGAGGAGGTGGTGGCGGAGGGTTGTTGGCGTTCTTCGAGCTGGGTCTCTTTCTTGGAGGCATCGTAATCTAAAAAGATCAGGAAAGAGAGGATCATAAGTCCTTTGAATTGAATCAAGAGATATGGAACAGGGGATATCTCATCAAGACAGATATAGCATCATATTAAGCGATAAAGCAGGAAAGAGTTATCAAGGCAGAAAATTTTATCGCTAGATGAATGATCAAGGAACCACACGTATACGAGGATTTTTTACAAAGGATTGACTCGAGAAATACTCCCATAGTATTTCATGATTCACTGCAACGATGACTCATTGTTTGGGGTATTGGGTAGGTTTTAGGTATGCCGCATACCACAGTCACTCCCAAGCACATGTTGGCCATGTCTCGAATGAATATAGTTGGCCAGGCTATATTGACCCTAGACAAGACTACAAAACTTCCAAGGTTTAACCGCAGCGTACAACACCCATTTACTTATGTTTTGTTCTACTTGTAGTTACGGATCTCGATGGCTCGGTATACTTGTATACTTTTGAAAATACTTATATTTTGAAGGATACTTTTAGTTCAGAGCGCTTAGGCCCTTTAGTATTTATAGTTTTATACCATGTAAGGTTTGGTATACTCCGTTCACTATATCCAAGGGCCCTGATACCAATCTGTCACACCCCGAAAACCAAAGGCAGATACATTTCCGGGGTTGACTCCACGTTGAGTATCAAATCCAATGCACATAGTAATCAAAGTAAACAACCATTACATTACATATATTTGAAAGTTTACATTTGTTTCAAAAGTAAATTGTACAAGTGTGATACATAATATAGATAGGAACAAAATGAGACGAGTCTTCTACACACTCCGTCTTCACCTAAATAGATCACTGGGTACCTATCTAATGCGGACCTGAGAATACAAGCAGTTTGAAAATCAGCATAAAGCTGGTGAGTTCATAAGATGTTTTTTTTTTCTGAAAAATGTACCATTTTCCTTTAGTTTTCTGAAAAGGTTTGTTATCCAAGAAAATCCCATATTTTCTTATGTAAAACAGTTTAGTTATCCTTCATTACTAGTTAAATTACGCGTTATATGTTACCCCAGGAAAATCCCATATTTTCCTAAATACAAGACCGATTGAATATCACAGAGTATAATTTAATACACGTGAACTGTAGATGAAAAGTAGTTTGAAAACCTTGGGACTAACATCCCATACTACATATAAGATAGCTTGATATACATGAAAATATAGATTTAATACCATGGCACTACCATCCCGGACTAGATACAAGATAGTTTAATGTATATGAAAATATAGATTGAAAACCATGGGACTACCATCCTGGACTAGACGTAGATTCAAAACCATGGGATTATCATCCTGTACAAGATATAGTTTCAAAACCATGGGATTACTATCCCGAACTAGATATAAGATAGTTTGATAAAATCATGGGATTACTATCCCGAACTAAATATAGATTTTAACCATAGGAATAACATCCCGAACTAAATATAGATTTTAACCATAGGAACTAAATATAGACAACGAGACCTCCTTGACGCTTGTCAAACGTCGGACGATATCCAGAATCTGTCACCCCAGGCGTGCCCGCCTAACTGTAGCTAGCAGTTAAGGTGTGGGATTGTCAGTCCCGAATAGATCTATTCACAAATTCCACGCTCTCCCTCCTGGAGACTCTGGTTACACTTCCGGGGAGGATTTACTAATAACCCAAAAGGGTAATGACAAATCTCACAAACTAGTACTAAGTATTCACGGAATTCTCAAACGATATCAAACATACTAAACGATATGAAACATAATACAGTGAAAACAGTTATATACAATGAAATTATCTAGCAATATATACTAAGTGAAATTGAGATAAACTGAATCAGACATAGTTTATCTAATAAAATTTATATATATCAATATGCGATGAAACGAGAACTAAAGAACCCCAAATTATTCCCATAATAATTTGATTAGTTTGGTTATTTCCTAAACTGAAATTCATATAGTTGTGATTGATAAATCATCATTTATGCTCAGCATAATACATAAGGGGTAAAAATATTTATAATTTGCCAGATATTTATTGAAATTCATCAATGTTATGTTTTGAAAACATTTGTAATTTGCTTGTATTCCCCCCTGAAAACATTGAAAAACCATTTAAAAAGGGTATGGGTATGAACTCACCGGACGAGGAACGTGTCTGCTCGTATCCTAAACGTCGTTTCTGGGTTTGCAAACGCATGAGGTTCCTATGAATTATGAAAAGATACATATTTGTATCTAATTAGAACGTAGATTATTTATTTGGTAGAGACAAACACTTTTAGTTGCGGAAACACTCCCTTACAAGTGTTTGGAAGGACACGGGTGGCTTTTAAAGTCACATAAGGCTTGGATATGGAGTTTACTCTTCAAGAGTAAACTAATAGAGGAGATTTCGGCCCTAATGACCCCCTCCCCATGAGTTTACAGCTGTAAACTCATGGTGGGGTGTTTTATGACGCAAAATGGTCTTATACTATTTGGGAAAATTTGCTAAGATCAATTCTAGGGCCTTGGAATGAATTAAACATAATTATGGACCATTTATTGGAGTTTACGGCAGTAAAGATGGAGTTTACGGCCGTAAACTCCCCCCTCATACCAAATCCTTAATGTTTTGATCCTTAATCAATCACATGTGATTCCGATCAATTTTTCCAAGCCTTGTATGAATTTTTAGGGGTCTTTTGGCATGTTTTTAGGAGTTTACGGCCCATGAACCCCCTCATGGCCGTGAACTCCTTAGATGAGGGATTTAATACATTTTAAGGTCCAAATCTTGTTTGTGGTCACTTCTAGAATTTATCCCAAGGCTTATGGTATGTGTAAATGGCATTTTAACACACTAAAAAGGAGTTTACTCCCCATGATAATGAGTTTACGGACCAAGCATGTTCTTGGGCAGTAAACTCATGTTTACTCCTCTAAATTAATGTTCAAGGTTTTCCAAGGCCAAATCCAATGTTCTAAAATTCATATCTAAGCTTCAATGGAGTTTTGGAAAGGTTTAAGGGCATAAAAACCCCATTTGTATGAGTTTACGGCCCAAGCATGCTCTTGGGCAATAAACTCATGTTTACTCTTAAAAATCCATGTTTAAGGCATTCTAAGTCCATTCCATTAAGCCATTAATCCATATCTAAGCTCCAAAGGTCTATTGGAAGGGTTTTTGGGCTCCAAAACCCATTTTATGTGAGTTCACGGCCTAAGTCTGTTCTAGGGCCGTAAACTCATGAATATGGTCCTATTCCATGATTTGAACTTGAATTTGAAGGCCTAAGATGTTATACTAGGAGTTAGGGTAGTTACCTTGGTGATTTGGAGCTTAAATTTGATGATTTTGAACCCTTAAACTTGGTTTGAGGAGAGAGGTTAGAGAGAGAGTAGAGAGAGGAAGCAAAAGCTTCAAATGAAAGTTTGAACACGTTTAAATAGGTCTCAAAACTTGGACACGGTGGAATTCTACCTGATACCGACATGAAACGGGGCTTTTGGTCACACCCGATTAAGTTTCCGTAACCCGGCGGGGACGTTTCTAAAATTTCTGAAATAAACATATAAGTTTAAATAATTTAACCCAAAATGAAATCGGAACAAATTGATAAACGATGCATTTTTACGGGTAGAATGGGTTTTCGGCGATGGACAATTTCGGGCTGTTATAATAAAGTCAAATCCTCTTATCATTATCTTATTCCCATCTTGTGATTAAAATAATACCTTTATAAATCGTTAACATTATTTTGTGTAAATATGTTTTAAACATTCAAATTTGGCATAAAATAGGGGTTTAAGGGGTCTAAGTTATGAAAAATACGAGTATGGTGGGATTCCCGACATCAAAATATCTTAAAATGATGAAGTGGTCTGAAATGGTCTAAAATCCGGAGTCATAAGGTGAATTCTGAAGTCAATCTTCGAATTTCGAAGTCAAATGGTGAGTTCCGGAGTCAATCTTTGAATTCCGGAGTCAAACAATAGTTTCCGAACTCAAGGGTTGTGAAGTCAGCTCGTATCCGAAGTTATTTCCTTCCAAGGATGCGAGGGCTCCGAGGCAGCGAAGACTTCTGATCCAAAGTGAGAGATTGTCCGGTCCTCTTAGAAGGTCCGAAGTCAGAGGCTCCGGAATGGTAAGAAGGGGGTTTCCGGAGTCACTTAGAAGTTCGGAGATCAGGAGGTTCCGAACTAAGAAGAGAGACTCTGAGAATGAATAGTGTATTCCGGAATGGACTTGTTCTTTCTAGTTTTCTCCTTTCGTTTTGAGTTGGTTTCGACTAAGGGAGATACATAGAGAGATTTGGGAGAGATTTGAGATTGCATAGAGAGATTTAGGAGAGATTTGAGATGTATAGAGAGATTTAGGAGAGATTTGAGATGCATAGAGAGATTTGGTAGATATTTGAGATGCATAGAGAGATTTGGGAGAGATTTTAGATACATAGAGATATTTGGGAGAGATTTAAGATACATACAGAGATTTGAGATGCATAGAGAGATTTGGGAGAGATTTGAGATACATTGAGAGATTTGGGAGAGATTTAAGATACATAGAGGGATTTGGGAGAGATTTGAGATGTATAGAGAGATTTGAGATGCATAGACAGATTTGGGATATATATATATATATATATATATATATATATATATATATATATATATATATATATATATATATATGCTTTGTGTTATAACAATACATGGTTCATTAGGAACCCTAATGTAAACTTTAGCGTGTTAGTATAAGTCTCACACTAGTTGATGTTTACATGTGGACACAATTTCCTAGTTAAAAAAATGCTAGCTATGACAGCCTTATCATCATTCCAATTGTTATTACGGGGACGTGACCTCGAAGGATTTCTTTTGGAATATCTCCTACTTGGCACGTTCATCCATCCGAATTCAGAGAAGGGAGCATATGAATGATGTGGACAGTTTCTAGCAATGTGAATTGGAGTCCCACAATTAAAACAAGTATATCTTTTCAAGAATGTGTTAGTGGAGCTTGGTCCTGGCTCAAAAGATTCTTGTTTCAAATAATTTCCACACGTATATTTAAATTTATCAAACTCTTTCACATTTTTATGTGGCTTACATTTTTTTAAAATGGGACTATTTGAATTTGAATTAAAAGCAACATCACCATAATTTTCAAAAGAATCTAAAGCAACATTTTTAATATCTTTGTTCACACAATTATTTGAATCAGAAGAAATTGAAATGTTAGTCTCTAAAAGGTTTTCAACACAGCTAGCATTATTAATATCCTCATTGTCCTCATCTTCCATTAATACTTGATCTGCACATGATGTAGAGACATCAATATCGTTCACCTCAACACTTTTAGTAGAGCCACATTGTTCAGTCTTAACTGAAATTGATACAAGGGGTTGGCCATATTGAACAAACTTTTCTGTTTCTATGGTTTCAGAAGCCGGAGTATAGTTATCATTGAAAGGAGGTGGTACACTGTGATACCCCAGACCCACTTTCTGGTTACCCTTCCACTTTAACTGTTTTTCAATCATAGACTCACCTATCTCACTTGACACATCAAATTTCTTAAAGTTAAATTTAGCATCTTTAAATTTAGCTTTTAACGTATCAAGTTCGGCAGTTAATTTGGCAATTTCCTCTTTAACATAACGATGGTGAACACTTTTAATGTTATATTCCTCCTTAATCTTAATTAGATCTTTTATTTTTAGCATCTAGTTTTTCTTTAAAAGGTTTGTTTACTTTCTTAATTTCATAGATTTCATTTTTAAGATCAAAACTTCTCTAACTAATAACTCATTTTGCTCACGATATTTATTAACTTTATCTATGCAAGATTTAGAGCATGAAACTTCGCTAACCTCTTTGGTGGTTGCAATGGTGGAGACCATGAAAGCGAACTTCAACTCCATCATCTTCTCCTTAGCAAAATCTACATCCTCACCATCTTCAATTTGGGCAAGATTAGCTCTTCCATGTTCTGTAAGATTGAGAGCCTACATCTGATCTTCCCATGAAAACATTTGTGCCACCATAGCATTCTCATTATTTAGAGGTGCTTCTCTGTTGTTTCTAGTTGGAACCAAATCCTTCTCAATATTATTCTCCACTCTTGGCTTCGTGAACTCACGAGAAAAATGACCTGCCTCGTGATAGTTGTAACACCTCATCTAACTCTTGTTGAAGCCCACTTTCTTATCCACATTCACTCCCTAATTATTCTTTCCAATTCGTTGAGTAAACTTCTTCACCCTACACACCGCCATAGCAATTTTCCATGATATGTCCATCTCTTCAACATCGTCAGGGTGAATTTGATCGAGTTTTCCAATCATAACTAGAGGAACGAATTCACCAGCAACAAAGGGATTATAGCAGTTTATAAATCCAGCCATCATAGCCATGTTTTCTTTAGCTCCTTTGGTAGCGGTTGGAGTCTGCGAGGTGGATTTAGTGGTGAAACTAGACGTAGAAGAGTTGGGACATGCCAATGGTAGACCAAAAGATAGAGGAGAATGATGCAATGGTACAACTGAACATGTATTGTTCATAGATGCACCTAAGCTTGCAGTTGAGTAGGAATTGACATGATTAATTTCTCTCTGCTTGTCATCCATGTCACATGCCTTAATTATAGCGATCGCTTCAGCAAGAGAGAGTCTTCTCAGGTCCTTTGTCTTCTTGATCACAAATACATTCATATCCCAATTTATGGGAAGAGAATTGAGCAACTTCTTATTTATCTCAGAGCAAGACAACACAATTCCAACCGTGCTCATTTCTGTGTTGAGAGCAATAAAACGCTGCAACTGGACTTCCAAAGCCTCCCCAAGCACATGATTAAACATGTTGAATCTTTGACGAAGCAAATCTTGTCTACTTCGCTTCATATCCTCATTCCCTTCATACAACTCAATCAAGGCTTCCCACAAAGCCTTAGCAGATTTATATTCCTGGAAATCTTGAGCAATGTCAGGGGACAAAGCCATGGTACAAATAGTCAGTGCTTTCTCATCATCTTCAATGTCGAAATCCTCATTAGTACAGTCCTCGATGGCTCGGTATACTTGTATACTTTTGAAAATACTTATATTTTGAAGGATACTTTTAGTTCAGAGCGCTTAGGCCCTTTAGTATTTATAGTTTTATACCATGTAAGGTTTGGTATACTCCGTTCACTATATCCAAGGGCCCTGATACCAATCTGTCACACCCCGAAAACCAAAGGCAGAAACATTTCCGGGGTTGACTCTACGTTGAGTATCAAATCCAATGCACATAGTAATCAAAGTAAACAACCATTACATTACATATATTTGAAAGTTTACATTTGTTTCAAAAGTAAATTGTACAAGTGTGATACATAATATAGATAGGAACAAAATGAGACGAGTCTTCTACACACTCCGTCTTCACCTAAATAGATCACCGGGTACCTGTCTAAGGTGGACCTGAGAATACAAGCAGTTTGAAAATCAGCATAAAGCTGGTGAGTTCATAAGATGTTTTTTTTCTGAAAAATGTACCATTTTCCTTTAGTTTTCTGAAAAGGTTTGTTATCCAAGAAAATCCCATATTTTCTTATGTAAAACAGTTTAGTTATCCTTCATTACTAGTTCAATTACGCGTTATATGTTACCCCAGGAAAATCCCATATTTTCCTAAATACAAGACCGATTGAATATCACAGAGTATAATTTAATACACGTGAACTGTAGATGAAAAGTAGTTTGAAAACCTTGGGACTAACATCCCATACTACATATAAGATAGCTTGATATACATGAAAATATAGATTTAATACCATGGCACTACCATCCCGGACTAGATACAAGATAGTTTAATGTATATGAAAATATAGATTGAAAACCATGGGACTACCATCCTGGACTAGACGTAGATTCAAAACCATGGGATTATCATCCCGTACAAGATATAGTTTCAAAACCATGGGATTACTATCCCGAACTAGATATAAGATAGTTTGATAAAATCATGGGATTACTATCCCGAACTAAATATAGATTTTAACCATAGGAATAACATTCCGCAATAGATATGAAACCTAAATATTAAAAACCATGGGATTACCATCCCGTAATAGATATAAGATTGATATAAAATCAAATCCAAAACCAAAGCCGTGAATAAACTTATATTAATACATATTGTGAGTCGGGTAACCATGCTGATACGACAACGAGACCTCCTTGACGCTTGTCAAACGTCGGACGATATCCAGAATCTGTCACCCCAGGCGTGCCCGCCTAACTGTAGCTAGCAGTTAAGGTGTAGGGTTGTCAGTGCCGAATAGATCTATTCACAAATTCCACGCTCTCCCTCCTGGAGACTCTAGTTACACTTCCGGGGAGGATTTACTAATAACCCAAAAGGGTAATGACAAATCTCACAAACTAGTACTAAGTATTCACAGAATTCTCAAACGATATCAAAAATACTAAACGATATGAAACATAATACAGTGAAAACAGTTATATACAATGAAATTATCTAGCAATATATACTAAGTGAAATTGAGATAAACTGAATCAGACATAGTTTATCTAATAAAATTTATATATATCAATATGCGATGAAACGAGAACTAAAGAACCCCAAATTATTCCCATAATAATTTGATTAGTTTGGTTATTTCCTTAACTGAAATTCATATAGTTGTGATTGATAAATCATCCCTTATGCTCAGCATAATACATAAGGGGTAAAAATATTTATAATTTGCCAGATATTTATTGAAATTCATCAATGTTATGTTTTGAAAACATTTGTAATTTGCTTGTATTCCCCCCTGAAAACATTGAAAAACCATTTAAAAAGGGTAGGGGTATGAACTCACCGGACGAGGAACGTGTTTGCTCGTATCCTAAACGTCGTTTCTGGGTTTGCAAACGCATGAGGTTCCTATGAATTATGAAAAGATACATATTTGTATCTAATTAGAACGTAGATTATTTATTTGGTAGAGACAAACACTTCTAGTTGCGGAAACACTCCCTTACAAGTGTTTGGAAGGACACGGGTGGCGTTTAAAGTCACATAAGGCTTGGATATGGAGTTTACTCTTCAAGAGTAAACTAATAGAGGAGATTTCGGCCCTAATGACCCCCTCCCCATGAGTTTACAGCTGTAAACTCATGGTGGGGTGTTTTATTATGGAAAATGGTCTTATACTATTTGGGAAAATTTGCTACGATCAATTCTAGGGCCTTGGAATGAATTAAACATAATTATGGACCATTTATTGGAGTTTACGGCAGTAAACATGGAGTTTACGGCCGTAAACTCCCCCCTCATACCAAATCCTTAATGTTTTGGTCCTTAATCAATCACATGTGATTCCAATCAATTTTTCCAAGCCTTGTATGAATTTTTAGGGGTGTTTTGGCATGTTTTTAGGAGTTTACGGCCCATAAACCCCCTCATGGCCGTGAACTCCTTAGATGAGGGATTTAATACGTTTTAAGGTCCAAATCTTGTTTGTGGTCACTTCTAGAATTTATCCCAAGGCTTATGGTATGTGTAAATGGCATTTTAACACACTAAAAAGGAGTTTACTCCCCATGATAATGAGTTTACGGACCAAGCATGTTCTTGGGCAGTAAACTCATGTTTACTCCTCTAAATTAATGTTCAAGGTTTTCCAAGGCCAAATCCAATGTTCTAAAATTCATATCTAAGCTTCAATGGAGTTTTGGAAGGGTTTAAGGGCATAAAAACCCCATTTATATGAGTTTACGGCCCAAGCATGCTCTTGGGCAATAAACTCATGTTTACTCTTAAAAATCCATGTTTAAGGCATTCTAAGTCCATTCCATTAAGACATTAATCCATATCTAAGCTCCAAAGGTCTATTGGAAGGGTTTTTGGGCTCCAAAACCCATTTTATGTGAGTTCACGGCCTAAGTCTGTTCTAGGGCCGTAAACTCATGAATATGGTCCTATTCCATGATTTGAACTTGAATTTGAAGGCCTAAGATGTTATACTAGGAGTTAGGGTAGTTACCTTGGTGATTTGGAGATTAAATTTGATGATTTTGAACCCTTAAACTTGGTTTGAGGAGAGAGGTTAGAGAGAGAGTAGAGAGAGGAAGCAAAAGCTTCAAATGAAAGTTTGAACACGTTTAAATAGGTCTCAAAACTTGGACACGGTGGAATTCTACCTGATACCGGCATTAAACAGGGCTTTTGGTCACACCCGATTAAGTTTCCGTAACCCGGCGGGAACGTTTCTAAAATTTCTGAAATAAACATATAAGTTTAAATAATTTAACCCAAAATGAAATTGGAACGAATTGATAAACGACGCATTTTTACGGGTAGAATGGGTTTTCGGCGATGGACAATTTCGGGCTGTTACAATAAAGTCAAATCCTCTTATCATTATCTTATTCCCATCTTGTGATTAAAATAATACCTTTATAAATCGTTCACATTATTTTGTGTAAATATGTTTTAAACATTCAAATTTAGCATAAAATAGGGGTTTAAGGGGTCTAAGTTATGAAAAATACGAGTATGGTGGGATTCCCGACATCAAAATATTTTAAAATGATGAAGTGGTCTGAAATGGTCTAAAATCCGGAGTCATAAGGTGAATTCTGAAGTCAATCTTTGAATTTCGAAGTCAAATGGTGATATCCGGAGTCAATCTTTGAATTCCGGAGTCAAACAATAGTTTCCGAACTCAAGGGTTGCGAAGTCAGCTCGTATCCGAAGTTATTTCCTTCCAAGGATGCGAGGGCTCCGAGGCAGCGAAGACATCTGATCCAAAGTGCGAGATTGTCCGGTCCTCTTAGAAGGTCCGAAGTCAGAGGCTCCGGAATGGTAAGAAGGGGGTTTCCGGAGTCACTTAGAAGTTCGGAGATCAGGAGGTTCCGAACTAAGAAAAGAGACTCTGAGAATGAATAGTGTATTCCGGAATGGACTTGTTCTTTCTAGTTTTCTCCTTTCGTTTTGAGTTGGTTTCGACTAAGGGAGATACATAGAGAGATTTGGGAGAGATTTGAGATGCATAGAGAGATTTAGGAGAGATTTGAGATGTATAGAGAGATTTAGGAGAGATTTGAGATGCATAGAGAGATTTGGGAGAGATTTGAGATGCATATAGAGATTTGGGAGAGATTTTAGATACATAGAGATATTTGGGAGAGATTTAAGATACATAGAGAGATTTGAGATGCATAGAGAGATTTGGGAGAGATTTTAGATACATTGAGAGATTTGGGAGAGATTTAAGATACATAGAAGGATTTGGGAGAGATTTGAGATGTATAGAGAGATTTGAGATGCATAGACAGATTTGGGATATATATATATATATATATATATATATATATATATATATATATATATATATATATATATATATATATATGCTTTGTATTATAACAATACATGGTTCATTAGGAACCCTAATGTAAACTTTAGCGTGTTAGTATAAGTCTCACACTAGTTGATGTTTACATGTGGACACAATTTCCTAGTTAAAAAAATGCTAGCTATGACAGCCTTATCATCATTCCAATTGTTATTACGGGGACGTGACCTCGAAGGATTTCTTTTGGAATATCTCCTACTTGGCACGTTCATCCATCCGAATTCAGAGAAGGGAGCATATGAATGATGTGGATAGTTTCTAGCAATGTGAATTGGAGTCCCACAATTAAAACAAGTATATCTTTTCAAGAATGTGTTAGTGGAGCTTGGTCCTGGCTCAAAAGAGTCTTGTTTCAAATAATTTCCACACGTCTATTTAAATTTATCAAACTCTTTCACATTTTTATGTGGCTTACATTTTTTTAAAATGGGACTATTTGAATTTGAATTAAAAGCAACATCACCATAATTTTCAAAAGAATCTAAAGCAACATTTTTAATATCTTTGTTCACACAATTATTTGAATCAGAAGAAATTGAAATGTTAGTCTCTAAAAGGTTTTCAACACAGCTAGCATTATTAATATCCTCATTGTCCTCATCTTCCATTAATACTTGATCTGCACATGATGTAGAGACATCAATATCGTTCACCTCAACACTTTTAGTAGAGCCACATTGTTCAGTCTTAACTGAAATTGATACAAGGGGTTGGCCATATTGAACAAACTTTTCTGTTTCTATGGTTTCAGAAGCCGGAGTATAGTTATCATTGAAAGGAGGTGGTACACTGTGATACCCCAGACCCACTTTCTGGTTACCCTTCCACTTTAACTGTTTTTCAATCATAGACTCACCTATCTCACTTGACACATCAAATTTCTTAAAGTTAAATTTAGCATCTTTAAATTTAGCTTTTAACGTATCAAGTTCGACAGTTAATTTGGCAATTTCCTCTTTAACATAACGATGGTGAACACTTTTAATGTTATATTCCTCCTTAATCTTAATTAGATCTTTTATTTTTAGCATCTAGTTTTTCTTTAAAAGGTTTGTTTACTTTCTTAATTTCATAGATTTCATTTTTAAGATCAAAACTTCTCTAACTAATAACTCATTTTGCTCACGATATTTATTAACTTTATCTATGCAAGATTTAGAGCATGAAACTTCGCTAACCTCTTTGGTGGTTGCAATGGTGGAGACCATGAAAGCGAACTTCAACTCCATCATCTTCTCCTTAGCAAAATCTACATCCTCACCATCTTCAATTTGGGCAAGATTAGCTCTTCCATGTTCTGTAAGATTGAGAGCCTACATCTGATCTTCCCATGAAAACATTTGTGCCACCATAGCATTCTCATTATTTAGAGGTGCTTCTCTGTTGTTTCTAGTTGGAACCAAATCCTTCTCAATATTATTCTCCACTCTTGGCTTGGTGAACTCACGAGAAAAATGACCTGCCTCGTGATAGTTGTAACACCTCATCTAACTTTTGTTGAAGCCCACTTTCTTATCCACATTCACTCCCTAATTATTCTTTCCAATTCGTTGAGTAAATTTCTTCACCCTAAACACCGCCATAGCAATTTTCCATGATATGTCCATCTCTTCAACATCCTCAGGGTGAATTTGATCGAGTTTTCCAATCATAACTAGAGGAACTAATTCACCAGCAACAAAGGGATTAAAGCAGTTTATAAATCCAGCCATCATAGCCATGTTTTCTTTAGCTCCTTTGGTAGCGGTTGGAGTCTACGAGGTGGATTTAGTGGTGAAACTAGACGTAGAAGAGTTGGGACATGCCTGATGGGTTTTGAGCATTCTAACACTTCCTAAGTGTACATGCAACCCTAATAACCTTGGATCTATGTTTGTCTAATTATCATGCAAAGTTGAATTCCAAGGTTATATTCCTATCTAGCATACATGGGGAACAATTTTAACTTGAATCATAGATAGAATAACTTACCTTGTGGTTGCTTGTGTTCCTTGAAACCTTGTGAGCCTAGCACCCCAAGTGTGATGCCTCAAATGCTTCACACAACACCAAATGCTCTTGGAAAGACTCTTGAGATAATATACACTTCTCAAAATCGGCCAAGCCCTCTAGTTTCTTAGTCTAGCCGATTTTGGTGGAGAATATGCTTCTAATATAGTGTTGACACATCTAGGGTTACACCATGTAAACCCTAATGTGTCATGACTCTTCATTTTCATGACCCATGGGTTTGTAACTCCCATGGAGCATCCATGGAGCATCCTGTGGGTAGAACCCAACTCGATAATCCATGGAGCCTCTTAGCCCACTATACAAGATATGGATGATTTACATAATCAACCCATATATTTAATTAGTTATCCTTTGATCACTTAATTAATTCCAAATTAATTCTTTGATCAACTAATCAAATAATATTATTAATATATTAGAACTTATAATATATTAATAATCTCCAAGTGTTATTTCTCTCATTTAGTCTATCCAATTGCATGGTGCCATGCAACCCAAATGGACCATGTCGGGTCGGGTCAAGTACAAGCCCGAAATAGTTATGGACTTAGACACCTTATCCAACAGTCTCCCACTTGGATAAGTCTAATAACTATATCTCTAGTACTTCAGGAACCGACCGTCAATCGTAGCTCTTTCAAGGTCTCTCGGAACTGAGAAGATGATGATACGCCATTTAAGATAAGTGATCATATAATCCTCTGTTCTAGATATCAGCCGGACAAATACATGGAACATTGTCTTGCTTATTTTCCAGCATTTGTTTCCCGATTTCCGATTTGTTTGACATAGAACTTAATTGAACACATCAACTTAGTTCTGACCGGGCCCGGTACATGGGTCAAAACAAAATCATCGAGGGGCCCAGATATCAGCTTCTAATCCAAGAAGGAACAGATAAACTTCGAGTCATATGTTTGTTCTACCACTCATTGAATTACACACAAAAGTACGTTTTATAACATCGAGTTACCAATGCGATTTCGTACAGTCAATGCATAACCAACTTGTAAGTAACAAATCATATCTCTAGGTTTGAAGACTTATATGATATTACCGTCTCACGATCACTCGAGATAGAATTCCATGAAGTGATTCCAGTGAGCGTGGGTTGAGTCCAATACTCAGAACTTATGAGCACTCATGATTGTTGTAGCCTTGTCCAACACCTTAGACCTCTACAACCCATCATGACAGTCTTGATTCATATCTACTTCCGACATATGACTGACTGTGGAGGTTTGAATAATATGTTATACCAAACAAAAATTATTCTGGAAGTCAAAACATGCAAAAGAAATATAGTAAACGATCGACAAGAGATAGCAACACTTTACTCATAAATAAAACTCCTTTTATTCATCATCTAATGTCAATTACACTTTACAAATTTCTGGGTTATCTAACTACTAAATCTAATATCATCCTTCAGCCCTATGCTCCGAGCATGCTGGAGATGCTTAACCCGAGTCAGTCCCTTCGTGAGGGGATCTGCTGGGTTCTCATCCGATGATACCCTCTTTGCCACGAGGTGTCCTTCTTCGATCCGATGTCTAATGAAATGGTATTTTCTGTCGATGTGTCTGGATCTCCCATGATCCCTTGGTTCCTTGGCTAAGGCAACAGCACTTTCACTATCACAGAAAATTTCCATTGGCTCTTTAATAGCTGGTACAACTCCAAGGTCTCCAATGAAGTTCTTCAGCCATATCGCCTCCTTTGCTGCTTCGCTAGCTGCAATATACTCTGATTCACAAGTAGAATCTGCCACTGTCTCTTGCTTGGAACTCTTCCAAGAAATTGCTCCTCCGTTTAGGGTAAAGACCCAGCCCGACTGAGAGCGGAAATTATCCCTATCAGTCTGGAAGGTAGCATCACTATACCCTACAACTCTCAAGTCATCACTCCCACCGAGGGTAAGAACCCAGTCCTTAGTCCTCCGTAGGTACTTGAGGATATTCTTTACCGCAGTCCAGTGTGCCTTGCCAGGGTTCGCCTGATACCTGCTAACCATGCTCAAGGCAAAAGCTACATCGGGTCGAGTACACGTCATAGCATACATGATCGATCCTACAGCCGAAGCGTAAGGTGTTCGACTCATTTCTACTATCTCAGCCTCAGTGCTAGGGCTTTGTGTCTTACTCAATCTGGTGTTACTCTGGATGGGTAACTCTCCTTTCTTGGAATCCTGCATGCTGAATCTCTTCAGCACCTTATCCAAGTAGGTACTCTGACTAAGTCCAATTAGTCTTTTACTCCGATCTCTCAGGATCCTTATCCCTAGAATATAGGTAGCTTCACCAAGGTCCTTCATAGCGAAACACTTCCCAAGCCAGGATTTTAGTTCCTGCAGGGTTGGAATGTCGTTTCCTATGAGTAGTATGTCATCCACATACAATACCAAAAAGCTAACTATACTCCCACTAGCCTTGACATACACACAAGATTCATCTTCACTCCTAGAAAAGCCAAATTCCTTGACCTTTTCATCAAAGCAAAGATTCCATCTGCGAGGTGCTTGCTTCAATCCATAAATGGATTTCTCAAGCTTACACACTCTATTAGGGTACTCGTTGCTGACAAAACCCTCTGGCTGACTCATGTAAACATCTTCAGCCAACTTCCCATTAAGGAAAGCGGTTTTGACATCCATCTGCCATATTTCATAATCATGAAATGTAGCTATGGCTAACAGAACTCGAATAGACTTAATCTTGGCTACCGGAGAAAAGGTCTCATCATAATCCACTCCAGGAATTTGAGAGAAGCCCTTTGCAACCAGTCTAGCCTTATAAGTGTGTACTTTACCATCCATGTTGGTCTTCTTCTTGAAGACCCATTTGCACCCTACTGTCTTACGACCTGGGACATTTTCAACCAAGTTCCAAACTTGATTGTCATACATGGATTGTATCTCGCTATCCATAGCCTCTTTCCATTTAGCAGACTCGGGGCCTGCCATGGCTTCCTCGTAGCTGTTAGGGTCATCTTGACTTACTAGTGTCCCATCACTAATAAGTGTCTCACCTTCTGCAGTAATATGGAATCCATAGTAATGCTTAGGTGCACTCCTAACTCTCGTGGAACGTCTCAGAGGTACAGATTTGTCAATTGGCTCAACAGGAGTTTCCTCCTCAAGTTGAGGGCTAGAGTTTGAAGTTCCTTCACCGCTTGATTCTTGAATTTCTTCAAGATCAATTTGCCTCCCACTGTCTCCTTGGCTTATAAACTCTCTTTCTCGAAAGACTCCTCTTCTTGCTACAAAGACCACATTGTCACTAGGTTTGTAGAAGAGGTAACCAAAGGATCGTTGTGGGTAACCGATGAAAATACACCTCTCGCTTCGAGATTCGAGCTTATCATGAGTCTCGCGTCTCACGAAAGCCTCGCAACTCCAAATCTTGATGTGGTCTAGTTTAGGTACTTTACCAGTCCACATCTCGTGAGGAGTTTTGGCAACTTTCTTTGTAGGGACTAGATTAAGAATATGGGCGGCAGTCTCTAAGGCATACCCCCAGAATGAGATTGGTAGCGTAGCTCGACTCATCATGGAACGAACCATATCCAACAAGGTTCGATTACGCCTCTCAGCCACACCATTCAACTGTGGTGTCCTGGGAGGTGTCAATTGTGAGACTATCCCACATTCCCTTAGATAGTCGAGGAACTCTGAACTAAGATACTCACCACCACGATCGGATCGAAGCATCTTAATGTTCCTGCCCAATTGATTCTCGACTTCCTGTTTAAATTCCTTAAACCTCTCGAAAGTCTCTGACTTATGCTTGATCAAGTAGACATATCCATATCTACTATAATCATCAGTAAAAGTCAAATAATAACGATTAGCATCCCTTGTGGCATGTTTGAATGGTCCACACACATCCGTGTGTATAAGGTCCAACAAACCTTCAGCCCTCTCACACGAACCTGTGAAGGGTGACTTTGTCATTTTTCCAAGTAAGCATGATTCGCAACTATCATCTGACTTTAGGTCAAACGACTCCAAGACTCCATCCTTTTGGAGTTGGCCTATGCGTTTCTTGCTTATATGTCCAAGACGACAATGCCATAAAGATGCTTTATCCAAGTTATTATTAGTAGAATCAATACACAAAACATTATTTCCTAAGTTATCTACAACAGATACAGCTTCATACACACCATCACAAGGTAATGCTTTAAAATAAAGAACATTATTAAAGAAAGCATCAATAGAACCAACTTCATTATTAAATGAAAAGGTAACCCCTTGTTTGTACAAAGCATGAAAGGAAATAATATTTCTTGCCATTCCTGGCGAGTAACAACATTTATTCAAATCTAAACTAAACCCACTACTTAGCGATAAACTATAAACTCCAATCTTGGTAACAGGTATAGCTTTCCTATTCCCCATGATCAAGTTTATCCTTCCTTGCTCCACATCCTCACTTCTTCTTAGTCCCTGCAAGTCACAGCAAATATGAATACCACACCCGGTATCAAGGACCCAAGAATTAGAATGGGGTGAGTTATTAGAAATGATAGTGTAAATACCTGCATGGTTGGGTTTAACTTTCCCATCCTTCACATCTTGCTGGTATTTTGGGCAGTTCCGCTTCCAATGAGATTTTTCATGGCAATAGAAGGATTCAGCCTCTTTTGGGTCAGAAGAAGGAGTAATGAAACCTTTCTTGGTTCCACTTGAAGAAGAGCCATCAAGGGTCCGAGCCTTGGTACCCTTAGACGAGCTCTTTCTCTTCCTCCCTCGACTTTTCCCGATTGCCAAAACCGGAGTAGAGTTTTGAGTAGGAGTGATAGCAACCGACTTCCCCTTAAGACCTGATTCTGCGGTCTTGAGAAGTCCCTGAAGTTTGCTGAGAGTGACTTCTTCCTTGTTCATGTGATATGTCATGCGGAATTGATCATAGCACGATGGTAAGGAATGCAAAATAATATCTATTGCAATATCCTCCGGGAAGTTCACATTAAGCTTCAGCAAACGATCCACATACCTTTGCATTTTCTGCATGTGGCTCGTGACGGATTCCCCGTCCTTCATCATGGTTGTTATCATGGAGCAGATGATTTCATACCTCTCTTGTCGTGCACTTTGATGGTATCTTTCCATCAAATCTTGGTGCATTTCATAAGGGTAGAAATCCTCATAAGACTTTTGGAGTTCCGCTGTCATCGTGGCCATCATGATGCAAGCCACTTTCGTAGCATCCCTTTCATGTGCCCGAAATTCAGCGATCTCCTGAGGAGTTGCAGTGGACTCATCAATCTCCTTAAGCTCCTTGTCAAGGACATATTCTTTGTCCTCGTAGCGGGTAATCATCCTGATGTTTCTGATCCACTCATTGAAGTTGGATCCATCAAAGGTGACTTTCCCACACAAGTTCATAAGGGTAAAGGAGCCATTAGGATTAGAGCCAGAAGCATTGTTGAAAGACATCTGAAGAAAAGAGAACAAGATTAGTTTAGATATAAGAGAGTCCTTAATAAAACACCCAAATGTAATATTAAGGCTAGGATCCAATCACAATATAATGTAACTTAGAAGAGGTATGCCGTAATCTAAGCTATATCATATTTGAAAGGTAGGTGAATGACGATTCACCAATTTCCACCACGAAAACCGCAATATTTTAGTATTAGGTTTTTGAATGGTTCTTAGAAATTCCTAGATTCTTTGAGATTCAATGAACTTTTGAAAGGCATGTTTCAATCTCGAGTGTGCCCTCCAAGTTTTGTGACTGGGATACCGAGGATCACAAAACGAGGTGTGAAGTAACCATGCAAATCACTTGGTACCCTTAAAGTTTATCACTCAATCGATGTGCCGGTTAACCACACACGCTCCATCGATACTATAATAAACCCTAAGTCACCCTTTACCTACCTTGTTAAGTCCAAGTTAGTGTGCCGGTTAACCACACACGCTCCACCAACGACTTAATCAAAGTGTAAAGTGTAATTTCATGGAATAGCACCTTATTCACATTTTTCCTAAAGTAACTAAGATTGGGAATTTAATAAAATATTTAGTTACTTTATAATATTCATCATACTTTGAATGAGAATTAATAAGTCCTTGTCTTACCCGTTCGGCTAACGACCCTCCACCGATCAAGCAAGCGGTGGGTGAGAGTGGACACCCATTAAGTCACCATTTTATAGGCAACAACCTTATACCCACCTTATAGACCGGCTTCGTGAATGAGGCGTACTAGCGGTAAGACGACTTTGTTCTTATACATATATATATATATATATATATATATATATATATATATATATATATATATATATATATATATATATATATATATATATATGTATACATATATATATATATATATATATATATATATATATATATATATATATATATAATTATTAAATCATAATAATATAAGTATAAGGGTTGAATTTTAACTTTTAAAATTCTAGGGGTTGGAACTAAAGTTTTAATTTAACTTTACTTGTTCCAAAACTTGAGGGCAAGTTTTGTAAACTTTCAAAACTTTTCATTTTTTGTAACTTATGAGTTTAATAGAGTAATAAAATGAGGACTTTTCATTTTTCTAACTCTTGTGTTCTTTTAATGGTTTTTAATCCAAGAGACTTTTGGTTTTCCATAACTTGAGGACAAGTTATGGACTCCATTAAAACACATTATGATCATGAATTAATCTACCACATAGGTTACAAATAATTCCTATGATCATCTAAACATCATAAGAACAAGAATATGAATATGAACACTTTCAAGAATCAAAATCACATTTAATCTTTGTAATTTTGATAACTAGTTGTTGTAAATGAGTTAGAAAAGACATTACACCTTCTAAAATAAGTTTTCAAGTACCAAAACATTTAGGGTAATGATTCTAATCCATTTCCAGCAACTCAAGTCGAAATTCTGCACTCTGTCGACCCTACTCGCCGAGTGCATAAACCTACTCGCCGAGTAGGTTGAAGATACACATGAACTCGTCGAGTCCTCCCCATGGACTTGCCGAGTCCATCAGTCAGGCAGTAGAATTTTCGACTTTCTTCAACTTTTAAGCACAAATAACAAACAAACAAGCCTAGGCTCTGATACCACTGATGGGTTTTGAGCATTCTAACACTTCCTAAGTGTACATGCAACCCTAATAACCTTGGATCTATGTTTGTCTAATTATCATGCAAAGTTGAATTCCAAGGTTATATTCCTATCTAGCATACATGGGGAACAATTTTAACTTGAATCATAGATAGAATAACTTACCTTGTTGTTGCTTGTGTTCCTTGAAACCTTGTGAGCCTAGCACCCCAAGTGTGATGCCTTAAATGCTTCACACAACACCAAATGCTCTTGGAAAGACTCTTGAGATAATATACACTTCTCAAAATCGGCCAAGCCCTCTAGTTTCTTAGTCTAGCCGATTTTGGTGGAGAATATGCTTCTTATATAGTGTTGACACATCTAGGGTTACACCATGTAAACCCTAATGTGTCATGACTCTTCATTTTCATGACCCATGGGTTTGTAACTCCCATGGAGCATCCATGGAGCATCCTATGGGTAGAACCCAACTCGATAATCCATGGAGCCTCTTAGCCCACTATACAAGATATGGATGATTTACATAATCAACCCATATATTTAATTAGTTATCCTTTGATCACTTAATTAATTCCAAATTAATTCTTTGATCAACTAATCAAATAATATTATTAATATATTAGAACTTATAATATATTAATAATCTCCAAGTGTTATTTCTCTCATTTAGTCTATCCAATTGCATGGTGCCATGCAACCCAAATGGACCATGCCGGGTCGGGTCAAGTACAAGCCCGAAATAGTTATGGACTTAGACACCTTATCCAACAATGCCAATGCTAGACCAAAAGATAGAGGAGAATGATGCAATGGTACAACTGAACATGCATTGTTCATAGATGCACCTAAGCTTGCAGTTGAGTAGGAATTGACATGATTAATTTCTCTCTGCTTGTCATCCATGTCACATGCCTTAATGATAGCCATCACTTCAGCAAAAGAGAGTCTGCTCAGGTCCTTTGTCTTCTTGATCACAAATACATTCATATCTCAATTTATGGGAAGAGAATTGAGCAGCTTCTTATTTATCTCAGAGCAAGACAACACAATTCCAACCGTGCTCATTTCTGTGTTGAGAGCAATAAAACGCTGCAACTGGACTTCCAAAGCCTCCCCAAGCACATGATTAAACATGTTGAATCTTTGACGAAGCAAATCCTGTCTACTTCGCTTCATATCCTCATTCCCTTCATACAACTCAATCAAGGCTTCCCACAAAGCCTTAGCAGATTTATATTCCTGCAAATCTTGAGCAATGTCAGGGGACAAAGCCATGGTACAAATAGTCAGTGCTTTCTCATCATCTTCAATCTTGTCGAAATCCTCATTAGTACAGTCCTCAATTGGCTTATCAACCACGGTTTTAACTTCATCATCGAGAGTGATTCTGATCTTGATTGGACCTCTCAAGAAGCTTCTCCACACTTTAATATCCTTCATCTTAACATACTTCTCAAATCTGAATTTCCACTCAGGAAATCCATTTGTGGTTAACAACCGGGGAATTCGAGTTGTTGTCCCCATAACTGAATCAAGATCACTTTGCATTGTTGTAAGAGAGGTGTTGTATGAGTCCATAGTAATCTGAAAGGTATATGATTTAACCGAAAACTACTAGGTTTGACCGAAAAGTCAAAAAATCAAGATTGTTGACCGAAATCACATTGATCGAAAACAATGTCTGACTGAAAACTCTAGTAGCCGCCGAAATCACTTTAACCTAGCTGAAAACTCAAGTGTGTCACTGAAATCACCCAGGCTAAACCGAAATCGATGATGCTGATCGCAATTTCCAAATAAACGAAGAACAAGAAGAACACTTATGAGCAGCAAAGGTGATTTTTCGCCAAAGGAGACCCAAAAACAACAAAAACTTCAAAAAAATTTATATATTGATTTGAGAATTGATTGATACCAAAACAGCTTTAAGCCGTTTTCAATCTGTAATACCAATTATAAAACCCCGATCTAGGTATCAATCTAAAACACGAGATTAGTGTGCAATCCTAATCAAGTGATAAACACAAAACAATATATACGAAACAAGAAACAAACTCGAATCTTCAATGCACACTATTATTGATTATTTTTCGGGTACATAAGATCAAACGATTTCTCTCTAACTGTTAATGCTCTCTAAAGCCCAGCCCAACCGAAAACATCATTAAGCCCACCGAAAGCACATGGTGATTTCGATCCAAGTACCACTGAGATCATAGTGATTACGGTCATAAACCGGGAACTCTAAGAGCCTTAAGAAGCAAAGTATAACCCATAAATTTATGTCCTAACAAATTCATACGTTGCCTAATTGTTGAAATTTTCTTAATGATTTGTATCTAGGTAAACATATGTTTTTGTTATATATATATATATATATATATATATATATATATATATATATATATATATATATGTGTGTGTGTGTGTGTGTGTGTGTGTATATATATATATATAGTTTATTCATATACGATTTTAATTTTGTGTTTTTGAATATTATAGGTAATGAGAATTTGGTTGAGTGTGGTATAAATCAGAAAGCAGCTGAAGATGATATGAATGACATTTTGACTGGTAAGTATTTATGTATATATTGTTTATACATAAAATATATATGACTATGTTATATAGATGATTCACTTAGGATTTAAATAATTTAGGAACTATAAATTTAGGTGAAGATGATAAAAACAAAGACGGAATTTCAGATGATAATGTTGATAAAGTTATTGGAGAAAAAAAACAGATGATGAATTAATTGCTCCAAGTTTGGTTAAAGTTTGTGCTGAAGGTGAAGTTGAAAATTCTAAAGAAAAGAAGGATGGAGAAGGTGTGGTAGAAAGTGAAGTTGGTGAAGTTGATACGAATTTTGGAAAAAAGGTAGAAGATGATTCAAATAAAAGTAAAGAAGGAGGTAACTAGTTTATAAATATTTTTTTATTCATATATGATTGTGTTTAACAATATTTTTTTATGTTTGAGTAGTTTTTGTTTTACATTCATTTATAAGTTTAACTTGTAGGTGTAGAAACTATGTTTTGGTATTCCAATTCTTAATATTGATTCTTTAGAGTATTAGTATGAATGTTATATGAAGGCAATGGGGGATGAAAACAAGAATGAAAACAAAATAGTAGAGGATTCAAGTGTTAAAGATGGAAAAGAAAGTAACAAAGAGGAGAAGAAGGTAATAGGAGAGGAAACTACACAAGAAGGTGATGAAAGAAATAAAGATTAAAAATTGATAGAATGAAGGATCCAAATGAGACAAAATCATTGAAAAAGGACAAAGGAGAAGGGAAACTTGAGAAGTTTTCTGGTCCATGCTTTAGCCTTGGATTTAGTCATAATTCTCAAGGTTCAAAGAATTTATCTCAAAGTCAGAGTTTTACTGAACCAATGACAAAGAAAAAGCTTAGGGATAGACATTATTTGGCAAAAGCAAGTCCAAGGCCACAGTCTAATATTTCAAATGTTAGTCCAATTTCTTTTGCACCCCTTTCAGTACATTAGAAGGACCATCAAAAATCAAATTCTAACCAACAGAGAGTGATAAATGAAGAAGGTTCATCAAATGAAAACTATGAAAAACCAAAATATATAAATGAATTACCAACAGAAGTAGATGTTAAAGGAAACAGAGAAATTAAGGTTACTTATGTGTATAAGTCGCCCTTTAAGGAAAGGTTAATTGATTTTAAACCTAGTTTGACAGCAGAAGAAAATATTGTCTGTGAATGGCTTTTCAGTCTTCAAGGTAATCCAGAGTAAGTTTTTTATAGGTAAATTTTATTTTTATAAAGATAAGTTTTTGTTTTCAATAACATTTAAATAAATATCTACAGGGATATTATGGTGCCTATGGATTCTGATGTTGTTGGTTTTAGAGTGAATTATGAATGTGTCTATAAAAAAACGTATGTGTATGTAAGTGTTCTTGATTCATGGACTCGTGTTATTCTAATAAATTAAAATATTTTTGCCACATGTCACATTCTCATTGATTTGGCCACATGTCATTTTGTGGTTATTTTCAATTAAATTTTTTCCACATGGCATTTCGTGGTTTTTTCTATTTTTTTAAATTAATATCTAATATTTAAATGTAGTAATTACATTAAATGTAATAATAAATACATATCAATTTCATTAATTGACGTTCCTTCTAATTTAAAATTTTCTAAATTAAAGTCTTATTAATTTTCTTTGTTTATTTATCTAATTATTTGTTAAAATATAAAAGATAAAAAAACACTTTATTTTAATAATTCAATATTTTTCTAATTTTTCATATAAATTCAAACTTTTCAAATGATTTTCATATTTGTTTTTTATTTTAAATGAACCCATGTAATACATGGGTTTAACACCTAGTATACTAAATCATTACGAAAAACTCGGAGATGTTGTTAAATCTACACATTGATTGTTCATGAATGTTGATACTGTAAGTTTTTATAGTATTTTTTTCTTTTCATGTTTTGATAATCAGTAATGATTTTTTCTATTAGATATTTACATTTTTATAGATATAAATAACATAAAAATATTAAGTAATGATTTTCATTTATATTCATCTATAATTTTATGATTTCGTATTGTGTGTTCTCATGTGTGACCTTTAATTTTAATGTATAAGATCTTTAGTAATTTCATTTATTAATACTTTATAGTCACTGCTGGTTTTTTTATATTATACACTGTCATTTGATTATAATCATTTTAAGGAAGCTAGAAAATATAAAGTTTTCAACTATAGCTTCTCTATTAGTGTTTCTGGTGATAGAGACTTGAAGGTTTTGAAAGATGTTGACATGATATATTTAGTTTGTTATATGTATACTAATGTTTCTTTCTAATATTATACATGTGAATTTTAGGTATTTTTTTGATGTTGTAAGGCAAAAACATATATATATATATATATATATATATATATATATATATATATATATATATATATATATATATATAAATATATATATATATATATATATATATATATATATACAAATATGTGTGTGTGTTATTGTTATCAATCTAAAGAATATTGCTTTTAAGATTATTGATAATGGTGAAAATGATGTTGTTTTCGATGATAAGTATGGAGTAGTTTTTAAACTTCTTGTAAGTGTGAATTAAATATTTTATAATTATTATACTTATATTTTTCTGACTTCAGATTATATAAGATTTTCATCAAAAGTTTTTTGTTAAGTATCTAATAGAGATCAAGCACGTTAAAGTAAATATAATAGCTGATAATAATCTTAAACATAGAAGATTATTAATGCCATGGAGGACAGTTCAGAACAAAGTATATTTGTGGTGTTTTTGCTATGAGGCATATGGAAAGTTATTTTGGAGAACAATGTTCAAAATGGAATTGTGGACTTCGAAGAGAAAGTCATGCATAAGAAAAAATTATGGAGAAGATGAGAATAAAACATGCAACAATAATTTTAACTTCTCAGATTAATTCTGAGCGTGATGATGTGTTGAAAGCTGCTTATGTTTATAAGAAAGTTGATGGAAAGACTTGTGGTAAGCATTCATATCATGCTCAGTAGAATATAGAAACGAGGCTGTCAAATTTTCTTTGATTGTAGGTTTTCTGATGTTGGAAGTTAATGGATGATGGGTAATTAGATGTTTTACTGCATGTTGATATTGTTTTAAGAGCAAGTTTGCTTTATGTTGTTATATTTGGTATATGACAACTCGTTATTTTCGATATTGTAAAAGTCAACCAAAGTCAAACTTGAGTCATCTACGGTCAAACTTATTGTTTTGATCTATCTTTTAGTTTTAAAAATCTCTATGTGTTTAAACCTTTTATTAGAAGTGTTACAAAAATTGGAAGTGAATTGCATAAATCCGAGAACTCTCGCTAGGACCGCAAACCCTTGCATGGCGTCAAAGACTTCGGACTAAAAACTCGCCTCGGGCCGAAAACATGCGAGACCACAAACCATTTTCGGCCGAGAACCCTCGGCAGCAAAGTAGTCTCATTCTCGGATTGGCTGAGGACCGACATCAAGCCAAATTCTATACTTGGCACACATTCCAACACGATTTCATACCTTTCAACGAACATATCACATCAGTTATCACACCTTCCAAATAGCTTCTAGCACTCTTATTTTGTAAGTGAAACTTACAAATTAGGCTATTTCCTTAACATAATTGTCATTATATTCACTAATTATATACACATATATTACGTGAAATGCTTTTAGGACTCGTTTTGTCATGGGATCTAACTTGTGGAAAAACATCTTATATCGAACCTTCAATCGAATCACTCACATAAGGTGAGCTCATACCCCTATAATTTACCTTTTTCAATGTTTTTTGGGGGAGAATACAAGCAAAACATAATATAATTGTGTTAACACTTACATGTGAAAGCAAACAAACAAAAGCGCTATTAAAATCATTTTCAAACTCTTTTAAACTATTTTAGATTTCTGTTTATATCAAAATCATATTAATTTGTATATTTATTTATAATTAGGCTTTAGCGGACTTAGGATTATACCTTAACTCATGTTCCTTGTTTGGTTGTGGGCTTAGGGTAGGATCACTAGTCCGACTGTCGGCTAAATCATAATTATACATGCTAAATATATACATAAGTATTAAAACTCATTTCAAAGACATACTTAACTCATTTGTATATGCTGAGCAAATGGGTCTTTTCTCCAAATCATTTACAGTTCAAACAAACATACTAGTAAACTATAATATGTATAGTTTACTGAATCAATTCATACTACCTTCTAGACCAGAGAAACATTTCATGAATCAGTACATGCATATTATTACTTTTCATTACAAAGTACACTAATCATTTACAAGAAAAAGAAAGATATACATACTATATGTAAACAAGTTAACAAGAATGTGAAATACAACTTCATGGTACATACCAACATTCTTGCTAAGTCATGTTTTATAACCAGAGTTTCCTGGAGGGAGAGCATGAATTTTTGTATAGATCTATACGGGATTGACAATCCCGCACCTTGGCTGTTAGCTATAGTTGGGACCGGTAGGTCTACGGGTGCCAGATGTCATATCTTTTTCCACACTTGAGGAACGTCATATTATATACTAGTCAAGTAAATATGGTTATAACCTCGTTCACATTAAGCATTAACTTAACAAATCAGTTTACAAGACAAACATTTCTTCAACAGTTTTATTTTAAACAAAACTACTAAAAGATATTATCTTCCATTACATACATACAGTGTTGTTCACTCATGAACAAGGCATACTATTTTTCTAATGAAGATAGTCTATAAATATGGAAAACATACATTTATACTATTTGAAGTACAAACATACATTTTACACTATTTCATGAAAACAAAACATACAAACAGTTGGGTCTTGGCTAAAAGACTATTTTTCATTTTAAGTACAATATATAGGATTTTTTGGGAAGTATACTAACATTTTCATGAAAAAAATACAAACATTAGACACTAAATACTTATGAACTCACCAACTTAAATGTTGATACTCTCTATCAAAATAACATGTATTCTCAGGAAACCAATAGATAGGTACACTAACACAGGTTTTGAGAAGACGGAGCATGTTCAAGATTCGTCTTTCATTTTGCTACACTTTTTGGTGTCATACAACTATACAAAGAACACACATGTATTAACTATATTATTAATTCAATGGATGTTGTTGCTTGTTTTACTATTGTGCATTCTTATGATACTATACATGACGTCCTCCACCCCCGAATGTTTCCGCCATCTCGGTTTGGTGGTGTAACAGATTGGTATCAGAGCATTGTTTATAGTGAACTATGTATATAAACCCATAAAAGATATACAACTATAAATACAATGGGATTAAAAAAATTTGACCAAGAGTTATACTTTTTTAATATAACAAATATTTTACTAAAGTATACATACATGCATACATAGTAGAACAGAACAAAAGTATTGTGATTGTTAAACAACACGAGTAGGCTTGGGGATATATAATCAGGTATAGGGTTGATATAGCATGATCAACTATATCTATCCGGGAAGTGATTAGCATATGCCTAGGAATGGTTGTGGTGTTGCAACAAGTCTAAAAATTTACCATCTCTTGCTACAAATAAATGCTAGAACTTAACATAAACATAAAATACTATAAGAGTATTTTGTGGTACTATAATTTACTTATGTGAAAACTAAAAAGACCCTTACTAGTAGGTCTATAGTTTCTGAGTGGATACGCTAAGGTTATATGTGACTAAGATGCTATAGACTTAGAATATGTGATCTTCACTTTACTTCCTGTTCCTTCTTTGGTCGTGGTCTTAGAATTGGATCACTTTTTTTGAAGGTCTATTCTGTCTTGGTTATATATAGTCGGTATGCACTACCTAAGTATAGAAGTAACTGGTAAGGATCACCCTATAAATCTTTTTAGAAATATATCTATTATATGCCTCTAACACCCGTATTCTTTCTTAGATAACATGGCTGGATTTCATCTGTCGGGAGACCCGTACTTTCCCAATCAAGGGAACGGTGGATGGCTCGAAGCTGAACCAGAAGAAGATAACCCTGTGGTACCAGTAGAAGAAGACCCTGAGGAGAGTTCTGAGGGATAGAACGAAGAGGAAGTTCAAGAAGACTATGAATCAAAACCAGAAGTCTATAATCCACCTCAAGTTTCCCAAAATCCTAATCATTCACAGGATTTTCAACGCCCGACGCCTCTGTGGGCAGTAAAGTTGGGAAGGTGGAGTCGCAAACAAGGACAACCAGTAGACAGGTACACTAGCACAACTTTTGAGAAGACGGAGCGTGTTCAAGACTCATCTTTCATTTTGCTATACATTTTGGTGTCATACAACTATACAAAGAACACATATGTATTAACTATATTATTAATGCAATGGATGTTGTTGCCTTTTTTACTATTGTGCATTGTTATGATAATGTACATGTCGTCCTCCACCCCAAAATGTTTCCGCCATCTCGGTTTAGGGATGTGATAGATTGGTATTAGAGCATTGTTTATAGTGAACTAAATATATCAACCCATAAAAGGTCTACAACTATAAATACAATGGAATTAAAACACTCTGAACAAGAGTTATACTTTTCGATTATAACAAATATTTTACTAAAGTATACATACATGCATACATACTAGAACAGAACAAAAGTATTGTGATTGTTGAACAGCACGAGTAGGCTTGGGGATATATAATTAGGTCTGGGATTGATATAACATCATCAACTATATCTATCCAGGAAGTGATTAGCATATGCCTAGGAATGGTTGTGGTGTTGCAACAAGTCTAAAAATTTACTAACTCTTGCTACAAAGAAATGCTAGAACTTAACATAAACTTAAACTACTATAGGACTATTTTGTGGTACTATAATTTACTCATGTGAAAACTAAAAAGACCCTTACTATTAGGTATGTAGTTGCTGAGTGGATACGCTAAGGTTATAGGTGACTAACATGCTATAGACTTAGAATCTTTAATCTTCACTTTACTTCATGTTCCTTGTTTGGTTGTGGTCTTAGAGTTGGATCACTTATTTGGAGGTCTATTTTATCTTGGTAATATATATAGTTGGTATGCACCACGTAAGTATAGAAGTAACTGGTAAGGATCACCCTATAAATCTCTTTAGAAATGCATCTGTTATATGACTCTTACACCCCTATCCTATCTTAGATAACATGGCTGGATTTCATCTGCCAGAAAACTCGTACTTTCCCAATCAAGGGAACGGTGGATGGCTCGAACTTGAACCAAAAGAAGATGACCCTGTGCTACCAGTAGAAGAAGACATCGAGTAGAGTTTTGAGGACGAAAACTAAAAGGAAGTTCAAGAAGACTCTGACTCAGAACCAGAAGTCTATAATCCACCTCAAGTTGCCCAAGATGCTAACCATTGACAACATTTTCAAGGCCTGACACCTCTGTGGGCAGTAAACTTGGGAATGTGGAGTCGTGAAAAGGGACAACCAGTAGACAGGTACACTAGCACAGGTTTTGAGAAGACAGTGCATGTTCAAGACTTGTCTTTCATTTTGCTATACATTTTGGTGTCAGACAATTATACAAAGAACACACATGTATTAACTATATTATTAATGGAATGGATGTTGTTGCTTGTTATACTATTGTTCATTGTTATGATACTGTACATGACGTCCTCCACCCCCGAATGTTTCCGCCATCTCGGTTTGGGGGTGTGACAGATTGGTATCAGAGCATTTTTTATAGCGAGCTAAGTATATCAACCGATAAAAGATATACAACTATAAATACAATGGGATTAAAACGCTCTGACCAAGAGTTATACTTTTTGAATATAACAAATATCTTACTAAAGTATACATACATGCATACATACTAGAACAGAACTAAAGTATCGTGATTGTTGAACAACACGAGTACGCTTGGGGATATATAATCAGGTCTGGATTGATATAGCCTAGTCAACTATATCTATCCGGGAAGTGATTAGCATATGCCTAGGAATGGTTATGGTGTTGCAACAAGTATAAAAATTTACCAACTCTTGCTATAAAGAAACGCTAGAACTTAACATAAACTTAAAATACTATAGGAGTATTTTGTATAAATTACTTATGTGAAAACTAAAAAGACCCTTACTAGTAGCTCTATAGTTGCTGAGTGGATACGCTAAGGTTATATGTGACTAAGATGCTATAGACCTAGAATTTGTGATCTTCGCTTTACTTCATGTTCCTTCTTTGGTTGTGGTCTTAGAATTGGATCACTTATTTGAAAGTCTATTCTATCTTGGTTATATATAGCTGGTATGCACTACGTAACTATAGAAGTAACTGGTAAGGATCACCCTACAAATCTCTTTAGAAATACATCTATTATATGCCTCTTACACCCCTATTCTGGCTTAGATAATATGGCTGCATTTCATCTGCCGGGAGACCCGTACTTTCCCAATAAAGGGAATAGTGGATGGCTCGAAGTTGAACCAAAAGAAAATAACCATGTGGTACTAGTAGAAGAAGACCTCGAGGAGATTTCTGAGGAAGAGAATGAAGAGGAAGTTCAAGAAAACTCTGACTCAGAACCGGAAGTCTATAATCCACCTCAAGTTTCCCAAAATCCTAAACCTTGAAAGGATTTTCAAGGCCCGACGCCTCTATGGGCAGTAAACTTGGGATGGTGGAGTCGCGAACAGTGACAACCCCCTCCTTATAATGGTGATTGAAGCATCTACAACCTGAGTGAAGGAGGCTAGCTGACAAAATAAACCTTATCTTGGTTCGTTGTGTTGCTCACAATGATGAGCAAGGAAGAGCGGCCATCAACCAAGTTATGGAGGTTAGTGCTAACTCGGGAGTCAATACAGTTCGCCTCCGCCACCTAAACAAAGACCAGGAGTTAACAAGTACTCACACTGATGCACTGCATAGGGAACTGACTGCCAGCCGATCCGAAGTTAGAGAACTTCGGTAGAGCAAAGTGGCATTGGAAAGGCGTTTGTGGGAAACAGAACACCAGTTGGTTCAATCCAGGGTAGAATCTAGTACTAATTAAAACAACACTCCTCGAGAGTAGAGCATACTCTACTCACTCTTTTGGATATAGATTAAGTCTACTTATAGAATCTAGTGTTATTCTCCTGTTTATGATTAGACCTCGAAATTTCAGTTTCGCTAGGTCATTATGTTGTCAAAGTTTTCACTATGTTGGTATGTTGTAGACCTATTACAAGGTCAAATTTTCCTGGACTCTATACATCTATAATACCAATGGAATTGATTGGCATCTAATTCTCTTGAAAGGTTTCCATCCACATTCTTTCATTTTCTAATGATACACCTCTATTGCAAACACTTAAATTAATACATGTTGAACTAGGGTAAATTTGTTCAAGGAACACTCACACTATAATCACTATTGGCATCTTACCATTATCTTCATTTTTATAAACTAATAGCTAAAAGATGCCTCCTCATAAATCAAACAGATGTAATCCACCAATAACTTCAACTCAACCACCACCATCTCCACCATAATTCGATCCTGTAGTTTTTCAAGTTGCAGTAACCGCGGCTGTGACGACAGCCTTAACTCATATCAACGCTAGCAGTACTAGTGGGGGTGGAACGGTTTATTAACTCTACCCAAGGAAATAGTCATGGACACCCTAGGGAGTGTTCATACAAAGACTTCGCCAACTACAAACCCAAAAACCTTTAATGGGAGTGGGGAAATCATTGATTTATCACAATGGTTTGAGAAAATGGAGTCTATCTTCGAGATTTGCTCCTGCCTTGAAGGAAGCATAGTGAAATTTGCTATATGCACCTTTTCCGACAGGGCCCTCACATGGTGGACTAGCCATGTCAAGTCACTTACACTCATAGTAGCTAACTCAATGGGTTGGGAGGTACTAAAACATATGATGAGGGGAGAATACTACCCGAGGGGCAAAGTACAAAAACAAGAGCAGGAACTTTGGGGCCTTACTATGAAAGGCTCTGACATATTAGCTTACACTAGTAGGTTTACTGATCTAGCGGCTCTATGTCTGGGGATGGTCCCCAAGGAAAGCAAGAAGATTGAGAGGTACATCTGGGGACCGTTACCTCCATTTCACGGGAACGTATTGTCTTCAAACCCCTCTACATTCGATAGCGCCAAACGCTTGGCATAGAGACTTATTGACCATGGAGTTCGTTCACAAGTAACAACCCCTGTGCCAGAATAAGCCAAACAGAACGACAACAAGAGAAAGTTTTGGGACCAAAAGAAGAACCAATCATGTGACAACCCGATATTTCAACTCTATGTAATGACCAAAAAAGTCAAGTATTGTAAACACTTTTGATATAAGGAAATAAATTTCGAAAATAAAATGTCCAAAAATCTCTAATAAATTACCTACTATATTAGATGTCATTAAACCGTGATCGTACGTAAAAAGAATGCCCAAATCTGACTTCATATAAAGAAGTTATGATTTTTCCAAGTTCGGCTTAGCGACAGACAGCTAAAAACTCGAAACGGAGATCGAGCGACTTTGGCCGGAATGACCTAAATGAGAATCGAGGGTCTAGACAATGGTATTACAACGGTAAAAAGTCTGGTAAAAACAGACGTCAGATAATCGAGTTATGAATTTCTAACGAAATTTTCTTACCGCGACCTTTTAAAAATAAATAATAAAAATAATTTCAAATTTTGCCGACGCAATCTAAACGAAAGTTGTAGAGCGTAGTCTCACCTACACGTGGATATAAAGAACGTCGAAAACGGAGTTCGTATGAAGAAGATATGAATTTTTGAAGTTTATTAAATAATTAAAATATAAATTTTATTAATTAACCTTGGTATTATCCGAAGGAGGAGTCACCAGGTCGGGCCGAGTTACGCCCAGCGTACTTGAGACCAAGGCCTCAGATCGTCCATGTCGTGCCCTATGCAAGCCTATGTCCAGTCCCATCCGGAGTCCGAAAAAGTCGAGGATGCGCTCATGCGTGACGCACGAGTACGCCCAGCGTACCGAGGCGGTTCCCACACCCTATAAAAGGGATGCGAGGGTTCCGAAGAAAGGGCTCATTTTTCTCTTAACTTTCTTGCATTTTGCCTCGTTTTCCGTCCAAGTGATATCCTGAAGTCCCGGTTACCTTGCTCAAGTCCCGAAGGTCGTTTGTGCTCCCGAGATTCCCGAGAATCCCGAGAAAATCCGCTTTCTCAAGTCGAAATTTTGCTCGGTTTTCATCTCGCCTTTTTCGATTTTCCAAGTGACTTCATACCCCTATAATCCACACTTTTAAATGTTTTATAAATGTTTTTATATGCTTTTAGGGGGGGGGGGAATACAAGTAAAACACACGATTATTATCGTGTGTTATATAAAGTTTCATTATACACTTTTTATGAACGGAATCATATGTGATTTATAACTATTATAAGGAAACTTTCATATGCAAAATGTATCACGATAACATCATATCTTTTGAAATGAAAAATGTTGTTATATATGTATAAATCAAACACTCTTCTTATACTGTATGTATATGTGTCCATCTTAGACACTATAAAAATTATACTTTTCATAACAAGTGAGCATTTTACTAGAGGTTACTATACAAACGAGACACACTTAAAGAAAACTATAATAGGTATAGTTTTACGAGAACATTACTAATTTTTATATACTAGAAACACTATTTTCAAGAAGTCACTTTCACATACAAGAACAAACGAACATTTTTACACGTAAATCTGTTTTTTATACTAAGTTTTGTGAGACATTAACTTCACGTACGTTCGAGCACACATTTCAAGTCCTGTATTATATACCAGAATCCCTTGGAGGGGGAGCATGGTGTTTGTTTTCAGATCTATACGGGCTTGACAGACCTGCGCCCTGACTGTTAGCTACAGTACACCATTTGGGGTGACAAACGTCAGAACATTCCAACGCCTGAAGAACGTTGCGTATAGGCATTTCTAGTCAATAGCATGGTTATAAAACTCACATGGGATATTAAAAATACATTGATTTACGGGATTTTTCAGACGTATTGGAAATTTTATACGTACATACATTTTCTAGAAACAAACATTGGTCTTGATAGAAGGCGACATTTATGCTAGTAGAAAATATGGGATTTTCTAGGAACAAACAAACATAAACAAAACATTTCATTTCATACAAACATTGTCATTTAATACTTTTGAAACTCACCAGCTTAAATGCTGATCTACTCTTTCAAAACTACTTGTATGTCCCATGGATTCAGTAATTACAGGTAACAAACAGCTTTTGAAGAAGGGACGCTGCAGCGCCAGTTTAAATTCATATTTTGGCATCATGTTGTAATTGGTTTTGAACATGTACCTTTTAACAATGTAAACTTTCAATTATATATATATATATATATATATATATATATATATATATATATATATATATATATATATATATATATATATATATATATGATAGTTGTATTGCTTTCTTTACTATGTATTCAATTGTTACGCTACCACATGAAGTCATCCGCCCCCGAACGTTTCCGCCGTTCCGGTTTGGGGGTGTGACAGATTGGTATCAGAGCAATGTTTATAGTGAACTAAGTATATCGAACCACATAAGATATACAAACTATAAATACTTAAGGGACTAATACTCTCTGACAAAACATTTTTTCAGGTTTACGCCTAAGCCGCGTTTCGTTTAACTTAAATTGTTAGTTCATTTAAGTACTAATACATGCATACAACAACTTATTTTGATGATTATAACTATACAAGAAGTATTTAGACAAGTTTGACACTACGATTAAGACTTGATATATGTAATCAGATTTGGGACAAATATAGCATGATCAACTATATTTGTCCAAGATCGGACCAATGTATATCGAGGAATGCTCGTAGTGAGCAACAAGTCAAAACTTACCAAAACATCACGAGAATCAAACACACGAAATTAAATACTATATGAGTATATATTACATAGAATAGCTTATCATACATGTTTAGTACTACATGTTCCAAACATTATTCGATTCTTATAACCCTATTCTCGTACAGTCAAATGGCTGGATTTCACCACCCCGGCGACCCCTACTATCCCAACCAAGGCAACGGGGGATGGATCGAAGAGGATCCCGAGGAGGACGAAGAACCCATAGAATTGGACGAAGAGGATGACTCCGGTACCGACTCAGAGCCGGAAGTGATCAACCCACCACACGCACAACCTCCCGTCTTTGTGAGAAACTTTCAAGGACCAATTCCCGTCTGGGGAAGTCACCTCCACCATTGGAGCCAACAACAAAGTCTACGCCCTCCCTACGGCATGTGCCGAGACTTCTACGATCTCTGCGGAGGAGGTTCAGCCGATCGGGCACTCCTAGTCATGGTGGGCAAACTAGCCAACCAGTCCTACCAATTCGGAGTTCAAGCTAGCCGGATTCGGGAAGTCAACATGGAAGTACAGGTTCACACTTCTGACATCCGTAGACTGGACAGAGCTCAGGACAATGCCCAACTCCAAACCGAGGCATTCCAAGCGCAAATAATTGCAGCCCTCTCCGAATTGAGGGAACAACAAACCGCCTTCGACAGGCATCTTATGGAATTAAAACAATCAGATGCGGAGTCAAGCTCCAAGCGTAACCTACAACGCAAGTAGTGCTGGCCAAAATCCCAAATTTTGTTATAAATTAGGACCTAGGCTAAAAGTTTTATTTTCTTTAACTTTGTAACCAGAGACCCTTATAGGGGTCAAATTTTCATGATCGTTGTATCAACTATTATATTAATTTAATTGGCACGCTATTATTACTACATTGAGTATTTCGTTCAATCCTTAAAATATTATGGAGAAACCATATGCTTGTTTCATATATTCGGCCTTACAAATAACTTTCATTAAGACTCATACTATCATCTATTGTTGAACTATAATGATTTAGTTCATGAGACACATTCATTTTCTATGCTATGGAATTCTTATCTTTATCTTTTAAACCTATAGTTGAAGGATGCCTCCGCGTAGAAACCCGAGACGAAACAACGGTGGGGAAGTACCTCTACCACCACTGCCTCCACCTCCTTAATTTGATGCTGCCATGTTCCAAGCAGCAGTCACCGCAGCTGTAGCGGCTTCCATGTCACAGATCAATACCCCTGTTACTACTGGCTCGAGAACTGGCACACATCCTTCCAACCATGGCGAGAGTCATGGGCAACCCCGAGAATGCACCTATAAGGACTTTACGAACGCCAAACCCCGGATGTTTAATGGAACTAGTGGTGTGATGATTATGAGGAACTGGATCGAAAGGACAGAATCAGTCTTTGAAATCTACTCCTATCCCAAGCACAGCAAAGTCAAGTTTGCAACCTACACGCTTACCGATAGAGCTTTAACTTGGTGGAATGGACACGTTAAGGTACTTACTCTGATAGTGGCGAATTCAATAAGCTGGGAGAGCTTAAAAATCATGCTGATGAGAGAGTACTGTCCACGAGGAGAGATTCAAAAACTTGAGCACGAACTCTGGACTCTTGAAATGATTGGTACCGACATAGCAACGTATACCAACAGATTCTACGATTTGGAAATCCTTTGCCCAGATATGATTTCTCCTGAGAGCAAGAAAATAGAGAGATACATTTTGGGACTGTCGCCCCAAATTCAGTCGAGCGTGTTAGCTTCAAAACCTAACACTTTTGAAAGTGCCAAGGAGTTGGCATAATCTCTTATTGATCACGGAAGTCATCAGAACTCGACAATTTCTACACCAGAACCACAAAAGGGAAACAAAAACAACAACAATAACAGGAAGAGAGGATGGAGTAAAGGGAAGGGTGGGTCTTCCCAAGGATCCTCGAAGAAACAACAACTAGTTACAGTGAATGCTGCTACTGTACCTACTACCGTTCCTACAAATCCCTACCCGAAAAAGCCTTATGCGGGTAACTTTCCAAAGTGCGCCAAATGCACTTACCACCACCATGGACCTTGTCGGGAAATGCAGTGCTCCAAATGCAACAGAAAGGGACACACTGTCCGTTTCTGCAGAGACCCCGTAAAGCCAGTCACTCAAGTTCTCAACGCTGGTGCAGGCCGAACTTGCTACGATTGTGGCGAGGTGGGCCACTACAAGAGAAACTACCCTAAGGCAGCAAATACCGGCAGGGTGGGACGAGTGTGGACTATAGGCCACGAAGAAGCCGTAGTTGATCCTACAGTAGTTGCTGGTACGTTTCTTCTCGATAATTCATATGCATGCATATTGTTCGATAGTGGAGCGGAGAGAAACTTCGTGAGTCAAAACTTTATTCACTTACTTAAACATAAACCTAGCAAGTTAGAAAAATCATTCACTATAGAAATGGCAAATGGAAAAACGGAAAACACTAACTGCATATACATGGGTTGTACATTAACTTTAGATGGTCATTCTTTCCCGATCAACCTCATGTCGGTCCAAATTAAAAGTTTCGACGTCATAGTCGGCATGGATTGGTTAAGTCTTCTTCTTTCTAACATCATGTGCTTTGAGAAAGCAGTTCGTCTTAGTCTCCCGAACGATGAAACATTAGTGATTTACGGCGACAAATCAAGTACAAACCTTCGCATCATTTCGTGCATTCAAGCTCGAAAGTGTTTGAGGAAGGATTATCATGCATTTCTTGCACACATCGTCGATACGAGTTAGGAAGTAAAGGATATTAAGAGAATTCCAGAAGTACGCGACTTTCCCGATATCTTTCTAGAAGAACTACCGGGATTACCACTGAACGTCAAGTTGAGTTTAGAGTCGACTTAGTTCCAGGGGCTACCCTAGTAGCAAAATTGCCTTATCGTCTGGCACCAGCAGAGATGCAAGAACTTTCCAGTCAGCTTAACAAACTCCACCAAAAGGGATTTATTAGACCAAGTTTCTCACCTTGGGGAGCACCGGTCTTGTTTGTAAAGAAGAAAGATGGATCGTTCCATATGTGCATTGACTACAGGGAACTGAAAAAACTTACCGTCAAAAATCGTTACCCTCTGCCCCACATTGACGACCTATTTGATCAGCTTCAACGATGTCACACCCCCAAACCTGAACGGCGGAAACGTTCGGGGGCGGATGACTTCATGTGGTAACGTAACAATTGAACACATAGTAAAGAAAGCTATACAACCATCATATATATAATTGAAAGTTTACATTTGTCAAAAAGTTACATGTTCAAAACCAATTACAATATGATGTCAAAATATGAGATTAAACTGGCGCCGCAGCATCCCTTCATCAAAAGCATAATGATACCTGAAATTACTGATTCCCAGGGACATACAAGTAATTTTGAAAGAGTAGATCAGCATTTAAGCTGGTGAGTTTCATAAGTATTTTAAATGACAATGTTTGTATGAAATGCAATGTTTTGTCCTTGGTTGTGTTGTGTTTAGAAAATCCTATATTTTCTACTAGTATAAAAGTACCCTTCTCTCAAGACCAATGTTTGTTTCTAAAATGTATGTAAGTGTAAAATACCCAATGTGTTTGAAAACCTTGTAAATCAATGCATTTTGAATACCCCATGTGAGTTTTATAACCATACTATTGACTCAGAATGCCTATACACAACGTTCTTCAGGCGTTGGAATGTTATGACGTTTGTCACCCCAAATGGTGGACTGTAGCTAACAGTCAGGGCGCGGGTTGTCAAGCCCGTATAGATCTATACACAAACACCATGCTCCCCCTCAAAGGGATTCTGGTATATAATACAGGACTTGAAATATGTACTCGAACGTACGTGAAGTTTATGTCTCACAAAACCGTGGTATAAAAATAGATTTACGTGTTAAAATGTTCGTTTGTTCTTGTATATGAAAGTGACTTCTTGAAAATCATGTTTCTAGTATGTAAAAGTTAGCAATATCCTCGTAAAACTATACCTATTATAGTTTTCTAAAAGTGTGACTTGTTTGTTTAGAAAAATGCCTAGAAAAGGAATCACATTTTATAACTGTATAGATTTTTGTAGAGCCTAAGGTAGGCAAGTATACATATAATCTAAGAAAATGTTTAGTTTATACATGCATTACAACAATTTATATTTTTAAAGATAGGATTCCATTGTAATATATTTTGTATACAAGAGTTCCCTATAAAGTTTATAAATCACATATGATTCTACTTAATAAAAGTGTATAAAAATCTTTATATATAACACCCGATAGTAGTCGTCTGTTTTACTTGTATTTCCCCCCCCCCCCTTAGAAAGCATATAAAAGCATTTGGAATAATTAAAAAGGGTTAATAAAGGGGTATGAACTCACTTGAAAGTTTGAAGATAGCGAGATGGAAAACCGGGCAGAGTTTCGTCTCGGGAAACGGATTTTTCTCGGGATTCTTGGGAATCTCGGGAGTAAAATCGACCCTCGGGACTTGAGCAAAAAGACCAGAGCTTCGGGGTAGTGCGGTCACGGAAAATGAGGCAAAACGCAAGAAAATAGAGAGAGAATGAGCAAAATTTCCGGGAACCCTCGCATTTCTATTTATAGGGGGCTGAACCGCCTCGGTACGCGGGGCGTACGCTCGTATGCAGCGCGTACTCATACGTCATGCATGACCGACTCCTCGACTGCCTCGGCTTCGGATGAGACGGAAAGGGGATAGCTTCGCATAGGGGCGACGTGGACGGACCGAGACCAAGGCCCTCGCGTACGCGGGGCGTACGAGGTTACGCGGCGCGTAACTCGGATGAGGACGCTGACTCCTCCTTCGGATATTACCGGATTTTGAATTAAATTTATATATAATTTATTTAATAAAATTCAAAAAATCATATCTACTTCCTACGAACTCCGTTTTCGATGGTCTTTATATCCACCCGTAGGTGAGACTACGCTCTACAACTTTCGTTTAGACTCCGTTGGCAAATTCCGAAATTATTTTTATTATTTATTTATAAAATGACGTGATTAAGGAATTTCTTTAAAAATTCATAACTTTTTTATCTGACGTCGGTTTTTGCCAGACTTTTCACCGCTGAAATACCATTGTCGAGACCTTCGATTCTCGTTTAGGTCATTCCAGCCAAAAGTCGCTCGATCTCCGATTCGAGTTTTTAGCTGTCTGCTGCTAAGCCGAACTTGGAAAAATCTTAACTTCAATATACGAAGCCGGATTTGGGCATTCTTTTTACGTACGATCCTGGTTTAATGATATTAAACATAGTAGGTAGTTAAATAGAAACTTATTGGACATTTTATTATCAAAGTTAATTTCTTTAACTCAAAAGTGGTTACAATACTTGACTTATTAGGCCATTACAAAGAGTTGAAATATCGGGTTGTCACAAAGGAGCAAACTACTTCTCGAAGATAGATCTACGATCCGAATATCACCAATTACGCGTACTAGAAGAGGATATTCCCAAGACAGCCTTCCGAACCCGTTATGGACACTACGAATTTGTAGTGATGCCGTTCGGATTAACCAACGCACAAGCAGTATTCATGGACCTAATGAATAGGGTGTGCCATCCTTACTTGGATCAGTTTGTCATCGTCTTCATCGATTATATACTTATCTACTCCCGAAGTAAGGAAGAGCATAGTCAGCACCTACGAAAAGTCTTAGAAACCTTACGTTCAAGAGAAGCTCTATGTGAAGTTCACTAAATGCGAGTTTTGGATTCGAAGAGTCAAATTTTTGGGTCATGTTGTTAGCGAGAAGGGGATACACGTGGACCCCTCCAAAATTAAGGCCATTGAGAACTGGTCGGCACCAAAGACGCCTACAGAGATTCGTCAGTTTCTAGGTCTCGCTGGCTACTATCGCAGATTCATAAAGAACTTCTCTAGCGTTGCTAAACCTCTTACCACATTGACCCAGAAAGGCGTGGCCTTTAACTGGGAAGCAAAACAAGAGAAGGCGTTCCAAACACTGAAACAAGCTTTGTGCACCGCGCCGATACTATCCCTCCCCGAAGGGATAGAAGATTTTTTGGTGTATTGCGATGCATCCAATCAAGGACTTCCGTGTGTTGTTATGCAAAGAGGGAAGGTTATTTCCTATGCCTCCCGCCAGCTTAAGATACACGAAGTAAACTATACAACACACGATCTTGAGTTAGGAGCAGTGGTTTTTGCTCTGAAGATCTGGAGACACTACCTGTACGAAACACAGGGTACTATCTTCACCGACCACAAGAGCCTTCAACACATTTTTGATCAGAAGGAGCTCAACATGCGACAACGACAATGGATCGAGCTACTCAATGACTACGAATGTGAAATTCATTATCATCCTGGCAAGGCCAATGTAGTAGCTGATGCCCTCAATCGAAAAGAATACACTGGTCGGAGAGTCAAATCTCTGAGTATGACTATCCATTCCCATTTATCCACACAAATTAAGGAGGCTCAACTGGAAGCTTTGCAACTTGAAAATGTAGTGGGTGAGTCCCTGAGAGGAATGGAAAAGAATATAGAAATCAAGGGTGGTGGAGCATATTATCTCATGGACCATATCTGGACACCGAAACATGGTGGCTTCAGAGACGTAGTCATGGCCGAAGAACACAACACGAGATATTTCGTTCACCCAAGTTCAGATAAAATGTATCTGGATCTTAAGAAACTGTACTGGTGGCCTAACATGAAGGCAGAAATTGCTACCTTCGTAAGTAAATGCCTTACTTGCGCTAAGGTTAAGGTCGAGTATCAGAAACCTTCAGGATTACTACAACAATCGGAAATACCGAAATGGAAATGGGAACGGATTACTATGGACTTCATAACCAAGTTGCCCAAGACGACGGTTGGACTCGATACCATATGGGTCATCATCGACAGATTGACCAAATCCATGCATTTTCTACCAATCAAAGAGACTGACAAGATGGAAAGACTTACAAGAACTTACATAAGGGAAATAGTGCAACTGCATGGTGTTCCAGTATCCATTATCTGCGATAGAGATAGTAGATTCACTTCAAGATTCTGGCAGTCACTAAAAAGTTCCCTGGGGACTAGGCTAGACATGAGTACAGCCTACCATCCACAAACAGATGGGCAAAGTGAGAGAACGATACAAACTTTGGAAGATATGCTGAGAGCCTGTGTGATTGACTTTGGAAAGGCATGGGACATCCATTTACCCCTTGTTGAATTTTCATACAACAATAGTTATCATACGAGCATAAAGGCTGCTCCATTTGAAGCCCTCTATGGCCGTAAGTGCAGGTCCCCTCTGTGTTGGGCTGAAGTTGGCGACACACAGTTAGCTAAAGGACGAGTTCCTGAAAGCACTCTCACCAGTCCGGAAATAATACGAGAAACGACCGAGAAGATCGTTCAGATTCGTGAACGATTGGAATCCTCTAGAGACCGACAGAAAAGCTACGCTGACCAAAGGAGGAAACCTTTGGAATTCCAGGTAGGAGACCGTGTTCTATTGAAGGTCTCACCGTGGAAAGGCTTAATACGCTTTGGAAAGCATGGGAAGCTAAATCCAAGATACGTAGGGCCTTTCAAGATTCTCTCCAGAATCGGCCCAGTAGCTTACAAGCTTAATCTACCACGTGAACTTAGTAACATACTTCCAACCTTCCACGTCTCGAACTTGAAAAAGTGTCTGTCTGATGAGACTCTTGTTATTCCACTCGACAAGATCGAGATAAATGAGATCCTCAACTTTGTGGAAGAACCGGTAGAAATCATGGACCGAGAGGTCAAACAAACGAAACAAAGTCGCATACCCATCGTGAAGGTTCGCTGGAACGCCAAGCGAGGACCTGAATTTACATGGGAACGCGAAGATCATATGAAACAAAAGTACCCTCATCTTTTTCTCTGATTCACAAGTATCTTTCTTACTTTAAATTTCGGGACGAAATTCCCTCTAACGGGGGGATGATGTGACAACCCGATATTTCAACTCTATGTAATGACCTAAAAAGTCAAGTATTGTAACCACTTTTGATATAAGGAAATAAATTTCAAGAATAAAATGTCCAAAAATATCTAATAAATTACCTACTATATTAGATGTCATTAAACCGTGATCGGACGTAAAAAGAACGCCAAAATCTGACTTCGTATAAAGAAGTTCTGATTTCTCCAAGTTCGGCTTAGCGACAGACAGCTAAAAACTCGAAACGGAGATCGAGCGAATTTTGGCCGGAATGACCTAAATGAGAATCGAGGGTCTAGACAATGGTATTACAACGGTAAAAAGTCTGGTAAAAACAGACGTCAGATAATGGAGTTATGAATTTTCTAACGGAATTTTCTTACCGCGACCTTTTAAAAATAAATAATAAAAATAATTTCAAAATTTGCCGACGGAATCTAAAACGAAAGTTGTAGAGCGTAGTATCGCCTACACGTGGATATAAAGAACGTCGAAAACGGAGTTCGTATGAAGAAGATATGAATTTTTGAAGTTCATTAAATAATTAAAATATAAATTTTATTAATTAACCTTGGTATTATCCGAAGGAGGAGTCACCAGGTCGGGCCGAGTTACGCCCAGTGTACTCGAGGCCTAGGCCTCGGATTGTCCACATCGCGCCCTATGCAAGCCTATTTCCAGTCCCATCCGGAGTCCGAAGCAGTCGAGGATGCGCTCATGCGTGACGCACGAGTACGCCCAGCGTACCGAGGCGGTTCCCACACCCTATAAAAGGGATGTGAGGGTTCCGAAGAAAGGGCTCATTTTTCTCTCAACTTTCTTGCGTTTTGCCTCGTTTTCCGTGCAAGTGATATCCCAAAGTCCCGGTTACCTAGCTCAAGTCCCGAAGGTCGTTTGTGCTCCCGAGATTCCCGAGAATCCCGAGAAAATCCGCTTTCTCGAGTCGAAATTTTTCTCGGTTTTCATCTCGCCTTTTTCGATTTTCCAAGTGAGTTCATACCCATATAATCCACACTTTTAAATGTTTGATAAATGTTTTTATATGCTTTTAAGGGGGGGGGGGGAATACAAGTAAAACACACGATTATTATCGTGTGTTATATAAAGTTTCATTATACACTTTTTATGAATGGAATCATATGTGATTTATAACTATTATAAGGAAACTTTCATATGCAAAATGTATCATGATAACATCATATCTTTTGAAATGAAAAATGTTGTTATATATGTATAAATCAAACACTCTGCTTATACTGTATGTATATGTGTCCATTTTAGACACTATAAAAATTATACTTTTCATAACAAGTGAGCATTTTACTAGAGGTTACTATACAAACGAGACACACTTAAAGAATATCATAGGTATAGTTTTACGAGAACATTACTGATTTTTACATACTAGAAACACGATTTTCAAGAAGTCACTTTCACATACAAGAACAAACGAACATTTTTACACGTAAATCTATTTTTATACTAAGTTTTGTGAGACATTAACTTCACGTACGTTCGAGTAGACATTTCAAGTCTTGTATTATATACCAGAATCCCTTGGAGGGGGAGCATGGTGTTTGTGTATAGATCTATACGAGCTTGACAACCCCGCGCCCTGACTGTTAGCTACAGTACACTATTTGGGGTGACAAACGTCTGAACATTCCAACGTCTGAAGAACGTTGCGTATAGGCATTTCTAGTCAATAGCATGGTTATAAAACTAACATGGGGTATTAAAAATACATTGATTTTCGGGATTTTTCAGACGTATTGGAAATTTTATACGTAAATACATTTTCTAGAAACAAACATTGGTCTTGATAGAAGGCTACATTTATGCTAGTAGAAAATATGGGATTTTCTAGGAACAAACAAACAAAAACAAAACATTTCATTTCATAAAAACATTGTCATTTAATACTTATGAAACTCACCAACTTAAATGCTGATCTACTCTTTCAAAACTACTTGTATGTCCCAGGGATTCAGTAATTACAAGTAACAAACAACTTTTGAAGAAGGGACGCCGTTGCGCCAGTTTAAATTCATATTTTGGTTGGTTTTGAACATGTACCTTTTAACAATGTAAACTTTCAATTATATATATGATGGTTGTATTGCTTTCTTTACTATGTATTCAATTGTTACGCTACCACATGAAGTCATCCGCCCCCGAACGTTTCCGCCGTTCCGGTTTGGGGGTGTGACAAATCAGTACAGAAATCCGCCAAGAAACAACAAATTATGGATGTTCATGCCGCAACAAGCCTTGTTGTCCCTGCACCAACAAAGCAGTACGCTGGAAGTCTGCCGAAATGCAGCAAGTGCAACTTCCATCACAAAGGACCTTGCGGAGAGATGCAATGTGCTAACTGCAACAGGAAGGGGTACAATGCCCGTTTCTATAAGGCACCGACAAGGCCAATCACCCAGGTCCCTGGTATTGGATTAGGCCAGACCTGCTACAGGTGCGGTGAAGTTGGACACTACAAAAGGAACTGTCCAAAAGCAGGGAATACTGGTGGAGTGTTCCGGGAGTTTTGGGGATAGGCCATGAGGAAGCTGTGGCAGATCCCACGGTGGTCACGGGTACGTTTCTCCTCAATAACTCTTATGCATGTAGACTATTTGATAGTGGAGCGGAGAGGAGTTTCGTGAATAAAAAATTTAAACACTTACTTAAACAACAACCACAGGCACTAAAAGAAACGTTCATCGTAGAAATGGCTAACAGGAAGACTGAGAGCACTAAAGATATATATATATATATATATATATATATATATATATATATATATATATATATATATATATATATATATATATAGGATGCACCGTTAGTCTAGATAGCCATTCATTTCAAATCGACCTCATGTCGGTCTAAATTAAAAGTTTCGACGTCATCGTCGGCATTGATTGGTGGAGTCTCCATCATCCTGACATCCTGTGTTTTGAGAAAGTCGTTCGTCTTAATCTACCGAATAGCGAAACACTAGTTGTCTATGGCAATAAACCAGGCACGAACATTCAAATCATCTCGAATATTCAAGCCCGGAAGTACTTACGAAAGGAATATCATGTGTTCCTTGCTCACGTAGTTGATGTGAGCTAAAAGGTGAAAGACATAAAGACCATCCCAGAAGTCTGTGATTTTCCCAACATCTTTCCCGAAGATCTTCCATGAGTGCCACAGAAGGCCAAGTCGAGTTCAGAATCAACTTAATTCTCGGAGCTACCCCTATAGCCAAATCGCCTTACCGACTAGCACCAGCTGAGATGCAGGAACTATCCATTCAGCTGAACGAACTACTTAGCAAGGGATTCATTAGACCAATCTTCTCACTCTGGGGAGCACCGATCTTGTTCGTGAAGAAGAAGTATGGGTCGTTCCATATGTGCATCACCTATCGCGATCTAAACAAACTGACAATTAAGAACCGATACCCTCTACCACGGATAGACGACTTGTTCGACCAACTTCAGGGAGCGAACTACTTTTCAAATATTGACTCAAGATTTAGGTATCACCAGTTACGAGTTTTAGAGGAAGATGTTTCCAAAACAACCTTCTGAACTCATTATGGTCACTAGGAGTTTGTAGTGATGCCTTTCGGATTAACAAATGCACTCGCGGTGTTCATCGACTTAATGACCCGGGTGTGTCTTCCTTACTTAGATAAGTTTGTGATAGTATTCATCGATGACATACTTATCTACCCACGCAGTAAGGAGGAACATAGTCAACACTTGCAGCAGATCTTAGAAACTCTACAAGTAGAAAAACTTTATGCGAAGTTCTCGAAGTGTGAATTTTGGATTCGGAGAGCCGAATTCTTGAGTCATGTGGTAAGCAAAGACGGAATTCAAGTGGACCCTTCCAAAATCACGGCCATCGAGAACTGGTCAGCAGTAAGGACGCCTACGGAAATCCGTCAGCCCTTAGACCACGCTGGCTACTATCAGAGATTCATTTAGAACTTCGCAAAGATCACAAAACCACTTACCACCTTGACCCTGAAGGGTGTGACCTTTGACTAGGAAGAGAAACAAGAAAAGGTGTTCTAAACGCTGAAGCAAGCCTTATGCAGCACACCGATATTGTCCCTCCTAGAAGGGATAAGAGATTCCGTGGTATACTGCGATGCATCCAACCAAGGGCTTGGATGTGCTCTTATGAAATAGTAAAAGGTCATTGCCTATGCCTCAAGACAGCTTATGACACTCGAAGTCAACTACACTACTCATGATCTTGACTTAGGAGCTGTGGTATATGCTCTGAAGATCTGGAGACACTTCCTATATGGTACGAAAAGCACTATCTTTACATACCACAAAAGTCTTCAACATATATTCGACTAAAAGGAGCTCAACATGAGACAACAATCGTGGGTCGAGCTACTAAATGACTACGAATGCGAAATTCGTTATCATCTCAGTAAAGCCAATGTAGTAGCTGACACCCTTAGTCGGAAAGAGTATTCAGGTCGTAGAGTCAAGGCATTGACTATGACAATCTATTCACATCTGTCCACACAAATTAAGGAGGCTCAACAGGAAGCCTTGAAATCTGAAAATGTGGCAAGTGAAACCCTAAGAGGAATGGATAAGAACTTAGAAGTCAAGGGTGACAGAGTCTTTTACCTCATGGATCGGATCTGGACACCGAAAATCGGTGGCTTAAGAGACGTTGTCATGAATGAAGCGCACAATACTCGATACTCCTTTCATCCAGGTTCAGACAAGATGTATCTAGACCTCAAAAAGTTATATTGGTTGCCTAACATGAATGCGTAGATTGCTACCTTTGTGAGAAAGTGCCTTACCTGTGCCAAGGTTAAGGTAGAATACCAAAAGCCCTCATGTTTACTACTATAACCCAACATACCTGAGTGGAAGTGGGAGCGGATTACAATGGATTTCATAACCAAGTTTCCCAATACAACGAGTGGTCTCAATACCATTTCGGTGATCGTTGACAGGTTAACCAAATATGTGCACTTCCTACCAATTAAAGAAACTAATAAGATTGAGAAACTAACCAGAACATACATTAGAGAGATTGTGCGACTACATGGTGTACCCATATCTATTATGTCTGATAGAGATAGTAGATTTACCTCAAGATTCTGGCAGTTACTATAAAAATCCCTAGGGACTAGGCTAGACATGAGTACAACCTACCACCCACAAACTGATGGACAGAGTGAGAGAACTATACAAACACTGGAAGACATGTTGAGAGTTTGTGTGATCGACTTTGGTAAAGCATGTGATATCCATTTACCATTGGTCGAATTATCGTACAATAACAATTACCATACTAGTATCAAAGTTGCTCCATTCAAAGCCCTCTATGGCCAGAAGTGAAGATCCTCTTCGTGTTAGGTTGAAGTGGGTGACACGCAACTAGCTAAAGGACAAATTCCTAACAGCATTCTCACTGGTCCAGAAATGATCAGAGACACGATGGAAAAGATTGTTCAGATTCGTGAACGATTGAAAACCTCTAGAGACAGACAGAAGAGCTACACAGACAAAAGACGGAAACACTTGGACTTTCAGGTTGGTGACCTTGTTCTATTGAAGGTCTCACCCTGTAAGGGCATGATACGCTTCGTAAAGCGTGGCAAACTAAATCCAAGGTACATCGGGCCTTTTCAGATTCTCGCTAGAATCGGCCCGGTAGCTTACAAACTCCAACTACTACAAGAACTTAGCAATGTACACCCTACCTTCCACGTGTACAACCCAAAGAAGTGCCTATCTGATGAGACTCTTGTTATCCCACTGGATGAAATCGAGATTAATGAGAGCCTCAACTTCATGGAAGAACCAATAGAAATCATGGATAAGGAGGTCAAGCAAACCAAAACAAAGTCGTATACCCATAGTGAACGTTCGTGGGAATGCCAAGCGGGGACCTGAATTCACTTGGTAGCGGGAAGATCAAATGAAACAAAAGTACCCACATCTTTTCCCTTATTCCATGTGTATAACATTCGATTTAATTTCGGGACGAAATTCCATTTAACGGGGGGATGATGTGACAACCCGTTATTTTCGATATTGTAAAAGTTAACCAAAGTCAAACTTGAGTCATCTAATGTCACAACTGTAAATTTTAAGCTATGTAATCTATACATTCAAGTTAATGTGAATCAGAAACTTTAATCAAATACAAGATACAAGTACTATAGATAGTCATCAAACAATTGGAGACCCTAGAAGTTTTGGTTAAGTCCATCTTGGACTAAGACTTCCTTATTGGATCCAAATGAACCAATAAGCTTCCAATTAGACTATCATGGGCTTAGGACCCTAATTGGGCTCTAATTGGACCCACATTCGTTTATTTCAATATTTGGGCTAGGTAGAACCTAGAAGGAAATAAAACACAAGTTTTGATCCATAATTAAACCTAACCTAGCTTAATAAAGCACAAAAATCACAATTTTATTTTATAAGTCCAATAAATACCCTAATTAACACTAATGTTGGGCTTAGGAGCAAAAAGCCCAAAAACCTTTTTTTTTTTTTTTCCTTCCCATTTTCGGCCCAAAAGAAAAGCCCAAGAAGAAGGGTTGACTTAACACTTGCCACCTCACTATTACCTAATGGATTTCTAGGCACAAATCACATACACCCATGCATGTATCACTTCAAGAGTCATTTCTTTCTCTCCTCCCTTCTTGCTCTCGGCCAAGCATCATCACACACACCAAATATCTCAACTTTCTCTCTAGAACACTCAAAGAACTCTCCTTCCCTCCCCTCTCCAAAGATCTCGAAATTTAGGGACTTTCCAAGAGGATTTTGCAAGTAAATCATCACCTAAGGTAAGATTATTCATGGATCTATGGTTTAAATTCTTTTGTTATTAAAAATCTCTTCCTAATCCATGTAAAAACCATGATCTTGCACTCTAGAAACCCCATAATCTCGAAAAATTCATCAAGGAGTGCAAGGGCCAAAAATCACTTCATTTCTTCCAATTTTTCTTCAAGAACCGAAACTACACACCCAAGGTGAGATTCATACCCCTATTTTCTGTTTTTAAGAGTTTTTGTGGGGGGGAATACAAGTGAAAGTGTAGATCTATATGTGTTTGTATGCCTTGTATGATTTCCATGCTTATATGTATGCTTATATGTGTTTTAATGTTGGATCTAGCCATTAAACCCCTCAAAACCGAGATATAACTCATGTTTTATGATTTTAGCTTCAAATATGTTCCTACATAATAAGTGGTACTAGATAAATAGCCAAGTGGTTAGCAACAATTTTCTTTAAGCTAAAAACACATATTTTGGGCCAAAAATGTGAAAAATACAAAATTAAGGGCCCAAAATGACATTTTACAGATTCTGATGGTTGAAATGTGTCAAAACAGTTTCAATAAAGCTATTTCTGGAATTCTATTCAATTGGTGGATTAAAAACATAAATTTCAAGCCTATTGGGCTAAATATGCAAATTTCGGCCCAATAAGGCCCATTATGCGATTTTTTTCTGTTTTGAAGGGCCAAAACTGTGAAATTCTGTAAAACAGTGGACTATAAGTGTCCCAAACCCTTTTCAAAGGTTTAAAATGCTTTTTAAATTTAAAAAGGACCAAAGTTGCAAAAAATTTCCATTTTGGGCCAAAATTGTCAAAATTGCGAAAAGATAGGCTAAAACCGAGAAAAACTGCATTTTCAGGGACTTAAACTGTTTTCTTTGAAAAATATGCTGGAAAATATTAATTTCAATAATTTTTGGTGTTAAAATGTCAAGAAAAATAGTTTAAGGACCAAACCGGGAAATACTTAAATAAAAGGGTTGAAAATGTAAATTTTACAAATAATGAGGGGCTGAAAACAGAAATATTTCAAGGCTGGTTCAATGTGTACAATTTGATCAAATAATGATACCTCAATTATCAACGAAATACAACTCATTACAATACCAAAAGTCGTTGCTAAACGAATTGGCTCGGTCTCGAGCCAATGGAAATCTACAACTACTAACTCTTTGATACATACAAATAACGATTGGTAATACACATACATACGAGTGTGCACAGACGTCTACGCACCATCTTCGGGCCCCAAAAGTGTAAAATCTTGTTTGTTGGGCCTAGCTAGCCCAATGACCTGATCTTAAGGCCCGAAGACATTTTTTTTACTACGAAGTGTTGAGTTTTACCGACTTGGCACAACGTAGGGTGACTTTCAATGGCTTGTACCATTGGACCCCAAGGGCCATGGTGTTGCTAGAAAAGTCTACACATTTTACGAGGCGGGTCGGGGACCCCTCGCACACATATTTCCCCAGCCGGTTAATAGAGTTACCGGGGTCTTCGTGACCTCTTTCTCTTCGGATGTGGGACTACTCATAGTCCGGGCGATTGGATAACGTGATTAGTACTGACGACGCCTTCGGGAATCGTTGGTATATCTATAAACCGGGCATTTGTGTAATGCGGGTTTGTAGTAAATAATCAATGCTCGAGAACCTTCCAACGTCGCTTGGGACCGATACTACTATTTTTGTAATGGCTTCAACGCAACTCAATGGATTTCAAAAGAACTAGGGGAACATCGGGTTTCCCTAGGGTTTTTATCACATACAGATTTTAAACGCATACATCTTAAATGAACAATTTTTGCAAGTATAGAAACAAACAAGCATACCTATGGATCTTCACAAACGTTTTGAAAGCTTTTCTTTTCAGAAAATATCGGATTTTCTGGTGGTTTTTCAAACAATATAAACATTCGATTTCAAACACTACTTATGAACTCACCAACATTTCATATGTTGACGTTTTTCAAAATACTTGTATTCTCAGGAAACCAGTGAGTCAAGGGAAATCATGCTCAGTGACGGTTGCAGTTTATTTTTGAATGAACCAAACAATATTAATTTTTGGAAATGTAATGTTAAAACAATGTATGACATGTAAACACTACTGGTTGTATTTTGTTGATGAATGGTGACGAATGTTGTTTTGTTTCATATATATTCAATGTTATGGTATTCAATTGAGTCACGACAGCCCCCGGACGTTTCCGCCGTCTGGTTCGGGGGTGTGACAGGTTGGTATCAGAGCTTTGTTTATAGTGAACTAGCATGTCGAGCCATACATTGATGTGCAACTATAAACCAAAAAGAAGGACTAACATAACTCTGAACAAAACAAATAAATAAAATACACTTGCCTGCATTAGGAGTAAGGACCTAACGCTGAATCAAACACCATAATGCTGGTATCTCGGTCAACTCGGGACTGTTCTTAGTGATGCCAAGGGGCGAATGTAGCCTGATCAACTACATTCTCTCCAAGGTAAAACTAACACACGTCTTGATGAGATCGGAATAGCCAGGGAACCTAAAACTATACCCTTATCACCCAAAAAGAGAATGTATGTTTAGTCTGCAATAGTGGAAGAGGCATAGGATAATATTAGTGAACTTTTACGTGTTTTGCTATGTGTTGCGAATCTGTGATTGTATGCTAAATGATAGAAGTACTTAAGTCCGTACCATACCCCTAGTTAGTAGGATCACAACCTCACCGAAACCACGTACACTCGACATCTTTCCGTTTCATGACAGAAAGATGCCTCGCCCAGCTACTCGCGGAAATCCCGAACCAACCCCGCCGGAAGTTGACTCCACTGCTTTCCAGGCAGCCGTGTCTGCTGCGGTCACGGCAGCTAGGGCACAACTTCACCGAGGAAACAACGGAGGAGGCAATGGTCAAGGCTCCGGAAGTTCGAACAACGGGACGAACCAAGGGCTCACTAAAACGTGCACCTACAAGGATTTTGCGAACGCTAAACCCCGAACTTTCAACGGCACTGGGGGAGTGATCGCCCTAAAGCGATGGATCGAGAAGGTAGAGTCGGTGTTCGAGATATGCGAGTGCCCCGAGTAGATGAAGGTGAAGTTCGCGGCCTGCACTTTCGTGGACCAAGCACTCACCTGGTGGAATGGTCACATAGAAGCTATGACACTCCCTGTTGCCAACTCTATACCCTGGACGGAAATGAAAGAGATGTTGACGGCTGAGTACTGCCCCCGAGGTGAAATACAGAAGATGGAGCAGGAGCTTTGGAATCTCACGGTGCAGAATGGGAACATCGATGCTTACATATCGAGATTCAGCGAACTATCTCTGCTATGCCCGGGTATGATCACATCAGAGGGAAAGAAGATTGAACGATTCATCTGGGGACTGACATCTCCCATTCAAGGGAACGTGATAGCTGCTAACCCTGAAACGTTCGACAGCGCGAAGAGATTGGCAAAGAGGCTCTATGATCATAACCACAAAAAGGGCGAGAAACCGGTAGAGACTGAGAAGAAGAAGGAGAGCGATGGTAAGAAGGGATGGAACAACAAGAGGAAGGGGCGTCAAGGTCCCGAGACCTCTAAAAAGCAGCAAACGGTGGCAGTTCACGCTGTCACTGCGCCGGTACCAGTCACATCACATGCTCCAGCCTCAGCTACTTCAAATACTTCAAGACCCTATTCCGGCACTCATCCCAAATGCAACAAGTGCGGGTTCCATCACCAAGGAGAATGTAGGGAGTTCCATTGCACCAGTTGCAATCGAAGGGGACACACTGCAAAGTTCTGCAGGACTTATCCTTCTCAGAACCAGAGTCAGGGAAACAACCAGAATAACAACAACTATCACCGCAACACCAACAACACCAATGCCAGCGGCAACAACACAGGGCCTAGCCACACCTGTTTCGGGTGTGGAAGGACGGGACATTTCCGTCGAGATTGCCCTAACAACAACAACAACTCCGGAAACAGAGGAACAGGAAGAATGCTGACTATGGGTCAGAGTGATGCAGTTCAAGATCCCGCAGTTGTGACCGGTACGTTTCTCCTAAACCACACTTATGCATGCATCTTATTTGATACCGGAGCGGAGCGAAGTTTCGTAAGCGAGAAGTTTAAACATTTACTAAAACAACAACCCCAAAAGCTAAATGAAACCTATACGGTGGAAATGGCCAATGGGAAAACCGAATCCACTAGGGAAATCTACACTGGATGTACCCTAACCCTTAACCAGCACGTCTTTCGAATAGATCTGATGCCAGTGTCAATTAGGAGTTTCGATGTGATTATCGGCATGGATTGGTTAAGCCCCCACCATGCTGAGATTATGTGCCACGAGAAGGCCGTTCGCCTTCGTCTCCCAAATCACGAAACCCTAGTAATTTACGGAGACAAACCCAGTACGAATCTCCGCCTCATCTCGTGCATCAAAGCGCAAAAACATCTGCGAAAGAACAATTTAGCGTTCTTGGCCCACATAGTGGACAAGACCAAAGAAGAAACTAGCATCCAAGACATTCCGGTAGCGTGTGAATATCCGGACGTGTTTCCCGAAGATCTTCCAGGAGTACCCCCAGAGAGACAGGTTGAATTCCGAATCGACCTCGTTCCAGGAGCAACTCCCCTCGCTAAATCACCATATCGACTGGCTCCCGCTGAAATGCAGGAATTGTCCAGCCAACTCAGTGAGCTTCTGGACAAGGGATTTATCCGACCTAGCTACTCGCCATGGGGAGCTCCGGTGCTCTTTGTCAAAAAGAAGGACGGATCTTTCAGAATGTGCATCGATTACAGAGAGTTGAATAAACTCACTGTCAAAAACCGCTACCCACTTCCGCGAATCGATGATTTATTCGACCAGCTCCAAGGAGCTAGCTATTTTTCTAAAATAGATCTACGGTCCGGATACCATCAACTCAAAGTCCGAGAAGAGGATATTCCAAAAACCGCTTTCCGAACCCGCTATGGACATTACGAATTCGTCGTAATGCCCTTCGGTCTAACAAATGCACCCGCCGCATTTATGGACCTGATGAACCGAATCTGCCGACCGTTCTTGGACAACTTCGTCATTGTGTTTATCGATGACATCCTCGTCTATTCTCGAAGCAAAGAGGAGCATGGCCAACATCTTCGACAAGTCCTAGAAACGCTGCGATCGGAAAAGCGTTACGCCAAACTCTCTAAGTGTGAGTTTTGGCTACGGAGCGTGAATTTTCTAGGTCACATAGTTAGCCAAGATGGAATTCATGTGGATCCCTCTAAGGTCAAAGCTGTGGAAGGATGGGCAACTCCGACTACTCCCACGGAAATTCGTCAGTTCTTAGGCCTAGCAGGCTACTATAGGAGATTCATCCAAAACTTCTCAAAAATCGCAAAGCCGCTTACCTTGCTTACGCAAAAGGGCGTGCCATTCCAGTGGACAGACCGACAAGAGATTGCGTTTCGAACCTTGAAGCAAGCTCTTTGCAGCGCCCCTGTACTATCTCTACCTGAAGGAACGGAAGATTTTGTAGTTTACTGTGACGCGTCAAATCAAGGCTTAGGTTGCGTCCTCATGCAACGTGGAAAAGTGATAGCGTATGCGTCCCGGCAACTAAAGGCGCACGAAGTAAATTACACAACCCATGACCTAGAACTGGGAGCTGTGGTCTTCGCTCTAAAAATTTGGAGGCACTACCTGTACGGTACAAAGTGCACCATCTTTACGGACCACAAGAGCCTCCAGCACATCTTGAATCAGAAGGAGCTGAACATGAGACAACGAAGATGGGTGGAATTGTTAAACGACTACGAATGCGAGATCAAGTACCATCCAGGCAAGGCCAATGTGGTAGCTGACGCATTAAGTCGAAAGGAATACACAAATCGACGTACGAAAACGCACTCGATAACCATTCAGTCTCATCTGACCACTCAAATTGCATCAGTCCAGGCAGAGGCTATGAAAGCGGAAAATAGAACTAGCGAGGCATTGCGCGGAATGGAGAAGAACCTGGAAGTCAAAGAGAATGGGGTATACTACTTCATGAACCGCATTTGGGTTCCAAAAATCGGAGGATTCAGAGAGATCGTTATGAAGGAAGCCCACAAGACACGATACTCCATTCATCCTGGTTCGGACAAGATGTATTTGGACATTAAGCAGCACTATTGGTGGCCTAACATGAAGGCTGAAATCGCAACTTATGTTAGTAAGTGCCTTACGTGTGCCAAAGTAAAAGTGGAATACCAGAAACCTTCCGGATTGTTACAGCAACCGGCAATCCCTGAGTGGAAATGGGAGGGGATTTCTATGGACTTCGTGACCAAGCTGCCCAAGACATCGGACGGATTGGACACCATATGGGTAATAATCGACCGACTGACGAAATCTGCCCATTTCCTGCCCATCAAAGAGTCCTATAAGATGGAGAGGCTGACGCGTTTGTACCTACGAGAGATTGTAAGACTTCATGGAGTGCCAAAATCCATCATCTCGGATAGGGACAGTAGGTTCACGTCACGCTTTTGGCAGTCGCTCCACAAGGCAATGGGAACTCATCTGGATATGAGCACCGCGTATCACCCACAAACGGACGGTCAAAGCGAACGAACCATTCAGACGCTTGAAGACATGCTTCGTGCATGCGTGATAGACTTCGGAAAGTCTTGGGATACCCACCTACCGTTGATCGAGTTTTCATATAACAATAGTTATCATTCGAGCATTAAGGTGGCCCCTTTCGAAGCACTGTACGGGCGTAAATGTAGATCACCGTTATGTTGGGCTGAAGTAGGTGACACCCAGCTAGCTGGAACACATACGTCGGGCAGGGCAATGACAGGACCGGAGATCATTCGCGAGACCACAGAAAAGATTGTCCAGATCAAAGCTCGATTACAGGCATCACGTGACCGGCAAAAGAGCTACGCTGATAAACGGCGAAAGCCCTTAGAGTTCCAGGTCGGTGATCGAGTATTGTTGAAGGTCTCACCCTGGAAAGGAGTTATACGTTTCGGAAAACGAGGAAAGCTAAACCCGCGGTACATTGGACCTTTCGAAATCGTCGCCCGAATAGGTCCGGTAGCCTACAGACTACAACTACCCGCGGAGCTAAACGGTGTGCACCCCGTGTTTCATGTTTCTAATCTGAAAAAGTGCCTATCAGATGAAACCCTTGTCATTCCTCTGGACGAAATCGAGATCAATGAGAATCTCCTGTTCGTCGAAGAACCAATCGAAATCATGGACAGGGAGGTGAAGCGTACTAAACAAAGTCGCATCCCGATCGTGAAGGTTCGATGGAACGCAAAGCGTGGGCCAGAATTCACATGGGAACGCGAAGACCAAATGAAGCAGAAGTACCCTCACCTATTCTAGTTTTCTCAAATCTAGCTTTCAAACAGAATTTCGGGACGAAATTCCCTCTAACGGGGGGATGATGTCACAACTGTAAATTTTAAGCTATGTAATCTATACATTCAAGTTAATGTGAATCAGAAACTTTAATCAAATACAAGATACAAGTACTATAGATAGTCATCAAACAATTGGAGACCCTAGAAGTTTTGGTTAAGTCCATCTTGGACTAAGACTTCCTTATTGGATCCAAATGAACCAATAAGCTTCCAATTAGACTATCATGGGCTTAGGACCCTAATTGGGCTCTAATTGGACCCACATTCGTTTATTTCAATATTTGGGCTAGGTAGAACCTAGAAGGAAATAAAACACAAGTTTTGATCCATAATTAAACCTAACCTAGCTTAATAAAGCACAAAAATCACAATTTTATTTTATAAGTCCAATAAATACCCTAATTAACACTAATGTTGGGCTTAGGAGCAAAAAGCCCAAAAACCTTTTTTTTTTTTTTCCTTCCCATTTTCGGCCCAAAAGAAAAGCCCAAGAAGAAGGGTTGACTTAACACTTGCCACCTCACTATTACCTAATGGATTTCTAGGCACAAATCACATACACCCATGCATGTATCACTTCAAGAGTCATTTCTTTCTCTCCTCCCTTCTTGCTCTCGGCCAAGCATCATCACACACACCAAATATCTCAACTTTCTCTCTAGAACACTCAAAGAACTCTCCTTCCCTCCCCTCTCCAAAGATCTCGAAATTTAGGGACTTTCCAAGAGGATTTTGCAAGTAAATCATCACCTAAGGTAAGATTATTCATGGATCTATGGTTTAAATTCTTTTGTTATTAAAAATCTCTTCCTAATCCATGTAAAAACCATGATCTTGCACTCTAGAAACCCCATAATCTCGAAAAATTCATCAAGGAGTGCAAGGGCCAAAAATCACTTCATTTCTTCCAATTTTTCTTCAAGAACCGAAACTACACACCCAAGGTGAGATTCATACCCCTATTTTCTGTTTTTAAGAGTTTTTGTGGGGGGGAATACAAGTGAAAGTGTAGATCTATATGTGTTTGTATGCCTTGTATGATTTCCATGCTTATATGTATGCTTATATGTGTTTTAATGTTGGATCTAGCCATTAAACCCCTCAAAACCGAGATATAACTCATGTTTTATGATTTTAGCTTCAAATATGTTCCTACATAATAAGTGGTACTAGATAAATAGCCAAGTGGTTAGCAACAATTTTCTTTAAGCTAAAAACACATATTTTGGGCCAAAAATGTGAAAAATACAAAATTAAGGGCCCAAAATGACATTTTACAGATTCTGATGGTTGAAATGTGTCAAAACAGTTTCAATAAAGCTATTTCTGGAATTCTATTCAATTGGTGGATTAAAAACATAAATTTCAAGCCTATTGGGCTAAATATGCAAATTTCGGCCCAATAAGGCCCATTATGCGATTTTTTTCTGTTTTGAAGGGCCAAAACTGTGAAATTCTGTAAAACAGTGGACTATAAGTGTCCCAAACCCTTTTCAAAGGTTTAAAATGCTTTTTAAATTTAAAAAGGACCAAAGTTGCAAAAAATTTCCATTTTGGGCCAAAATTGTCAAAATTGCGAAAAGATAGGCTAAAACCGAGAAAAACTGCATTTTCAGGGACTTAAACTGTTTTCTTTGAAAAATATGCTGGAAAATATTAATTTCAATAATTTTTGGTGTTAAAATGTCAAGAAAAATAGTTTAAGGACCAAACCGGGAAATACTTAAATAAAAGGGTTGAAAATGTAAATTTTACAAATAATGAGGGGCTGAAAACAGAAATATTTCAAGGCTGGTTCAATGTGTACAATTTGATCAAATAATGATACCTCAATTATCAACGAAATACAACTCATTACAATACCAAAAGTCGTTGCTAAACGAATTGGCTCGGTCTCGAGCCAATGGAAATCTACAACTACTAACTCTTTGATACATACAAATAACGATTGGTAATACACATACATACGAGTGTGCACAGACGTCTACGCACCATCTTCGGGCCCCAAAAGTGTAAAATCTTGTTTGTTGGGCCTAGCTAGCCCAATGACCTGATCTTAAGGCCCGAAGACATTTTTTTTACTACGAAGTGTTGAGTTTTACCGACTTGGCACAACGTAGGGTGACTTTCAATGGCTTGTACCATTGGACCCCAAGGGCCATGGTGTTGCTAGAAAAGTCTACACATTTTACGAGGCGGGTCGGGGACCCCTCGCACACATATTTCCCCAGCCGGTTAATAGAGTTACCGGGGTCTTCGTGACCTCTTTCTCTTCGGATGTGGGACTACTCATAGTCCGGGCGATTGGATAACGTGATTAGTACTGACGACGCCTTCGGGAATCGTTGGTATATCTATAAACCGGGCATTTGTGTAATGCGGGTTTGTAGTAAATAATCAATGCTCGAGAACCTTCCAACGTCGCTTGGGACCGATACTACTATTTTTGTAATGGCTTCAACGCAACTCAATGGATTTCAAAAGAACTAGGGGAACATCGGGTTTCCCTAGGGTTTTTATCACATACAGATTTTAAACGCATACATCTTAAATGAACAATTTTTGCAAGTATAGAAACAAACAAGCATACCTATGGATCTTCACAAACGTTTTGAAAGCTTTTCTTTTCAGAAAATATCGGATTTTCTGGTGGTTTTTCAAACAATATAAACATTCGATTTCAAACACTACTTATGAACTCACCAACATTTCATATGTTGACGTTTTTCAAAATACTTGTATTCTCAGGAAACCAGTGAGTCAAGGGAAATCATGCTCAGTGACGGTTGCAGTTTATTTTTGAATGAACCAAACAATATTAATTTTTGGAAATGTAATGTTAAAACAATGTATGACATGTAAACACTACTGGTTGTATTTTGTTGATGAATGGTGACGAATGTTGTTTTGTTTCATATATATTCAATGTTATGGTATTCAATTGAGTCACGACAGCCCCCGGACGTTTCCGCCGTCTGGTTCGGGGGTGTGACAGGTTGGTATCAGAGCTTTGTTTATAGTGAACTAGCATGTCGAGCCATACATTGATGTGCAACTATAAACCAAAAAGAAGGACTAACATAACTCTGAACAAAACAAATAAATAAAATACACTTGCCTGCATTAGGAGTAAGGACCTAACGCTGAATCAAACACCATAATGCTGGTATCTCGGTCAACTCGGGACTGTTCTTAGTGATGCCAAGGGGCGAATGTAGCCTGATCAACTACATTCTCTCCAAGGTAAAACTAACACACGTCTTGATGAGATCGGAATAGCCAGGGAACCTAAAACTATACCCTTATCACCCAAAAAGAGAATGTATGTTTAGTCTGCAATAGTGGAAGAGGCATAGGATAATATTAGTGAACTTTTACGTGTTTTGCTATGTGTTGCGAATCTGTGATTGTATGCTAAATGATAGAAGTACTTAAGTCCGTACCATACCCCTAGTTAGTAGGATCACAACCTCACCGAAACCACGTACACTCGACATCTTTCCGTTTCATGACAGAAAGATGCCTCGCCCAGCTACTCGCGGAAATCCCGAACCAACCCCGCCGGAAGTTGACTCCACTGCTTTCCAGGCAGCCGTGTCTGCTGCGGTCACGGCAGCTAGGGCACAACTTCACCGAGGAAACAACGGAGGAGGCAATGGTCAAGGCTCCGGAAGTTCGAACAACGGGACGAACCAAGGGCTCACTAAAACGTGCACCTACAAGGATTTTGCGAACGCTAAACCCCGAACTTTCAACGGCACTGGGGGAGTGATCGCCCTAAAGCGATGGATCGAGAAGGTAGAGTCGGTGTTCGAGATATGCGAGTGCCCCGAGTAGATGAAGGTGAAGTTCGCGGCCTGCACTTTCGTGGACCAAGCACTCACCTGGTGGAATGGTCACATAGAAGCTATGACACTCCCTGTTGCCAACTCTATACCCTGGACGGAAATGAAAGAGATGTTGACGGCTGAGTACTGCCCCCGAGGTGAAATACAGAAGATGGAGCAGGAGCTTTGGAATCTCACGGTGCAGAATGGGAACATCGATGCTTACATATCGAGATTCAGCGAACTATCTCTGCTATGCCCGGGTATGATCACATCAGAGGGAAAGAAGATTGAACGATTCATCTGGGGACTGACATCTCCCATTCAAGGGAACGTGATAGCTGCTAACCCTGAAACGTTCGACAGCGCGAAGAGATTGGCAAAGAGGCTCTATGATCATAACCACAAAAAGGGCGAGAAACCGGTAGAGACTGAGAAGAAGAAGGAGAGCGATGGTAAGAAGGGATGGAACAACAAGAGGAAGGGGCGTCAAGGTCCCGAGACCTCTAAAAAGCAGCAAACGGTGGCAGTTCACGCTGTCACTGCGCCGGTACCAGTCACATCACATGCTCCAGCCTCAGCTACTTCAAATACTTCAAGACCCTATTCCGGCACTCATCCCAAATGCAACAAGTGCGGGTTCCATCACCAAGGAGAATGTAGGGAGTTCCATTGCACCAGTTGCAATCGAAGGGGACACACTGCAAAGTTCTGCAGGACTTATCCTTCTCAGAACCAGAGTCAGGGAAACAACCAGAATAACAACAACTATCACCGCAACACCAACAACACCAATGCCAGCGGCAACAACACAGGGCCTAGCCACACCTGTTTCGGGTGTGGAAGGACGGGACATTTCCGTCGAGATTGCCCTAACAACAACAACAACTCCGGAAACAGAGGAACAGGAAGAATGCTGACTATGGGTCAGAGTGATGCAGTTCAAGATCCCGCAGTTGTGACCGGTACGTTTCTCCTAAACCACACTTATGCATGCATCTTATTTGATACCGGAGCGGAGCGAAGTTTCGTAAGCGAGAAGTTTAAACATTTACTAAAACAACAACCCCAAAAGCTAAATGAAACCTATACGGTGGAAATGGCCAATGGGAAAACCGAATCCACTAGGGAAATCTACACTGGATGTACCCTAACCCTTAACCAGCACGTCTTTCGAATAGATCTGATGCCAGTGTCAATTAGGAGTTTCGATGTGATTATCGGCATGGATTGGTTAAGCCCCCACCATGCTGAGATTATGTGCCACGAGAAGGCCGTTCGCCTTCGTCTCCCAAATCACGAAACCCTAGTAATTTACGGAGACAAACCCAGTACGAATCTCCGCCTCATCTCGTGCATCAAAGCGCAAAAACATCTGCGAAAGAACAATTTAGCGTTCTTGGCCCACATAGTGGACAAGACCAAAGAAGAAACTAGCATCCAAGACATTCCGGTAGCGTGTGAATATCCGGACGTGTTTCCCGAAGATCTTCCAGGAGTACCCCCAGAGAGACAGGTTGAATTCCGAATCGACCTCGTTCCAGGAGCAACTCCCCTCGCTAAATCACCATATCGACTGGCTCCCGCTGAAATGCAGGAATTGTCCAGCCAACTCAGTGAGCTTCTGGACAAGGGATTTATCCGACCTAGCTACTCGCCATGGGGAGCTCCGGTGCTCTTTGTCAAAAAGAAGGACGGATCTTTCAGAATGTGCATCGATTACAGAGAGTTGAATAAACTCACTGTCAAAAACCGCTACCCACTTCCGCGAATCGATGATTTATTCGACCAGCTCCAAGGAGCTAGCTATTTTTCTAAAATAGATCTACGGTCCGGATACCATCAACTCAAAGTCCGAGAAGAGGATATTCCAAAAACCGCTTTCCGAACCCGCTATGGACATTACGAATTCGTCGTAATGCCCTTCGGTCTAACAAATGCACCCGCCGCATTTATGGACCTGATGAACCGAATCTGCCGACCGTTCTTGGACAACTTCGTCATTGTGTTTATCGATGACATCCTCGTCTATTCTCGAAGCAAAGAGGAGCATGGCCAACATCTTCGACAAGTCCTAGAAACGCTGCGATCGGAAAAGCGTTACGCCAAACTCTCTAAGTGTGAGTTTTGGCTACGGAGCGTGAATTTTCTAGGTCACATAGTTAGCCAAGATGGAATTCATGTGGATCCCTCTAAGGTCAAAGCTGTGGAAGGATGGGCAACTCCGACTACTCCCACGGAAATTCGTCAGTTCTTAGGCCTAGCAGGCTACTATAGGAGATTCATCCAAAACTTCTCAAAAATCGCAAAGCCGCTTACCTTGCTTACGCAAAAGGGCGTGCCATTCCAGTGGACAGACCGACAAGAGATTGCGTTTCGAACCTTGAAGCAAGCTCTTTGCAGCGCCCCTGTACTATCTCTACCTGAAGGAACGGAAGATTTTGTAGTTTACTGTGACGCGTCAAATCAAGGCTTAGGTTGCGTCCTCATGCAACGTGGAAAAGTGATAGCGTATGCGTCCCGGCAACTAAAGGCGCACGAAGTAAATTACACAACCCATGACCTAGAACTGGGAGCTGTGGTCTTCGCTCTAAAAATTTGGAGGCACTACCTGTACGGTACAAAGTGCACCATCTTTACAGACCACAAGAGCCTCCAGCACATCTTGAATCAGAAGGAGCTGAACATGAGACAACGAAGATGGGTGGAATTGTTAAACGACTACGAATGCGAGATCAAGTACCATCCAGGCAAGGCCAATGTGGTAGCTGACGCATTAAGTCGAAAGGAATACACAAATCGACGTACGAAAACGCACTCGATAACCATTCAGTCTCATCTGACCACTCAAATTGCATCAGTCCAGGCAGAGGCTATGAAAGCGGAAAATAGAACTAGCGAGGCATTGCGCGGAATGGAGAAGAACCTGGAAGTCAAAGAGAATGGGGTATACTACTTCATGAACCGCATTTGGGTTCCAAAAATCGGAGGATTCAGAGAGATCGTTATGAAGGAAGCCCACAAGACACGATACTCCATTCATCCTGGTTCGGACAAGATGTATTTGGACATTAAGCAGCACTATTGGTGGCCTAACATGAAGGCTGAAATCGCAACTTATGTTAGTAAGTGCCTTACGTGTGCCAAAGTAAAAGTGGAATACCAGAAACCTTCCGGATTGTTACAGCAACCGGCAATCCCTGAGTGGAAATGGGAGGGGATTTCTATGGACTTCGTGACCAAGCTGCCCAAGACATCGGACGGATTGGACACCATATGGGTAATAATCGACCGACTGACGAAATCTGCCCATTTCCTGCCCATCAAAGAGTCCTATAAGATGGAGAGGCTGACGCGTTTGTACCTACGAGAGATTGTAAGACTTCATGGAGTGCCAAAATCCATCATCTCGGATAGGGACAGTAGGTTCACGTCACGCTTTTGGCAGTCGCTCCACAAGGCAATGGGAACTCATCTGGATATGAGCACCGCGTATCACCCACAAACGGACGGTCAAAGCGAACGAACCATTCAGACGCTTGAAGACATGCTTCGTGCATGCGTGATAGACTTCGGAAAGTCTTGGGATACCCACCTACCGTTGATCGAGTTTTCATATAACAATAGTTATCATTCGAGCATTAAGGTGGCCCCTTTCGAAGCACTGTACGGGCGTAAATGTAGATCACCGTTATGTTGGGCTGAAGTAGGTGACACCCAGCTAGCTGGAACACATACGTCGGGCAGGGCAATGACAGGACCGGAGATCATTCGCGAGACCACAGAAAAGATTGTCCAGATCAAAGCTCGATTACAGGCATCACGTGACCGGCAAAAGAGCTACGCTGATAAACGGCGAAAGCCCTTAGAGTTCCAGGTCGGTGATCGAGTATTGTTGAAGGTCTCACCCTGGAAAGGAGTTATACGTTTCGGAAAACGAGGAAAGCTAAACCCGCGGTACATTGGACCTTTCGAAATCGTCGCCCGAATAGGTCCGGTAGCCTACAGACTACAACTACCCGCGGAGCTAAACGGTGTGCACCCCGTGTTTCATGTTTCTAATCTGAAAAAGTGCCTATCAGATGAAACCCTTGTCATTCCTCTGGACGAAATCGAGATCAATGAGAATCTCCTGTTCGTCGAAGAACCAATCGAAATCATGGACAGGGAGGTGAAGCGTACTAAACAAAGTCGCATCCCGATCGTGAAGGTTCGATGGAACGCAAAGCGTGGGCCAGAATTCACATGGGAACGCGAAGACCAAATGAAGCAGAAGTACCCTCACCTATTCTAGTTTTCTCAAATCTAGCTTTCAAACAGAATTTCGGGACGAAATTCCCTCTAACGGGGGGATGATGTCACAACTGTAAATTTTAAGCTATGTAATCTATACATTCAAGTTAATGTGAATCAGAAACTTTAATCAAATACAAGATACAAGTACTATAGATAGTCATCAAACAATTGGAGACCCTAGAAGTTTTGGTTAAGTCCATCTTGGACTAAGACTTCCTTATTGGATCCAAATGAACCAATAAGCTTCCAATTAGACTATCATGGGCTTAGGACCCTAATTGGGCTCTAATTGGACCCACATTCGTTTATTTCAATATTTGGGCTAGGTAGAACCTAGAAGGAAATAAAACACAAGTTTTGATCCATAATTAAACCTAACCTAGCTTAATAAAGCACAAAAATCACAATTTTATTTTATAAGTCCAATAAATACCCTAATTAACACTAATGTTGGGCTTAGGAGCAAAAAGCCCAAAAACCTTTTTTTTTTTTTCCTTCCCATTTTCGGCCCAAAAGAAAAGCCCAAGAAGAAGGGTTGACTTAACACTTGCCACCTCACTATTACCTAATGGATTTCTAGGCACAAATCACATACACCCATGCATGTATCACTTCAAGAGTCATTTCTTTCTCTCCTCCCTTCTTGCTCTCGGCCAAGCATCATCACACACACCAAATATCTCAACTTTCTCTCTAGAACACTCAAAGAACTCTCCTTCCCTCCCCTCTCCAAAGATCTCGAAATTTAGGGACTTTCCAAGAGGATTTTGCAAGTAAATCATCACCTAAGGTAAGATTATTCATGGATCTATGGTTTAAATTCTTTTGTTATTAAAAATCTCTTCCTAATCCATGTAAAAACCATGATCTTGCACTCTAGAAACCCCATAATCTCGAAAAATTCATCAAGGAGTGCAAGGGCCAAAAATCACTTCATTTCTTCCAATTTTTCTTCAAGAACCGAAACTACACACCCAAGGTGAGATTCATACCCCTATTTTCTGTTTTTAAGAGTTTTTGTGGGGGGGAATACAAGTGAAAGTGTAGATCTATATGTGTTTGTATGCCTTGTATGATTTCCATGCTTATATGTATGCTTATATGTGTTTTAATGTTGGATCTAGCCATTAAACCCCTCAAAACCGAGATATAACTCATGTTTTATGATTTTAGCTTCAAATATGTTCCTACATAATAAGTGGTACTAGATAAATAGCCAAGTGGTTAGCAACAATTTTCTTTAAGCTAAAAACACATATTTTGGGCCAAAAATGTGAAAAATACAAAATTAAGGGCCCAAAATGACATTTTACAGATTCTGATGGTTGAAATGTGTCAAAACAGTTTCAATAAAGCTATTTCTGGAATTCTATTCAATTGGTGGATTAAAAACATAAATTTCAAGCCTATTGGGCTAAATATGCAAATTTCGGCCCAATAAGGCCCATTATGCGATTTTTTTCTGTTTTGAAGGGCCAAAACTGTGAAATTCTGTAAAACAGTGGACTATAAGTGTCCCAAACCCTTTTCAAAGGTTTAAAATGCTTTTTAAATTTAAAAAGGACCAAAGTTGCAAAAAATTTCCATTTTGGGCCAAAATTGTCAAAATTGCGAAAAGATAGGCTAAAACCGAGAAAAACTGCATTTTCAGGGACTTAAACTGTTTTCTTTGAAAAATATGCTGGAAAATATTAATTTCAATAATTTTTGGTGTTAAAATGTCAAGAAAAATAGTTTAAGGACCAAACCGGGAAATACTTAAATAAAAGGGTTGAAAATGTAAATTTTACAAATAATGAGGGGCTGAAAACAGAAATATTTCAAGGCTGGTTCAATGTGTACAATTTGATCAAATAATGATACCTCAATTATCAACGAAATACAACTCATTACAATACCAAAAGTCGTTGCTAAACGAATTGGCTCGGTCTCGAGCCAATGGAAATCTACAACTACTAACTCTTTGATACATACAAATAACGATTGGTAATACACATACATACGAGTGTGCACAGACGTCTACGCACCATCTTCGGGCCCCAAAAGTGTAAAATCTTGTTTGTTGGGCCTAGCTAGCCCAATGACCTGATCTTAAGGCCCGAAGACATTTTTTTTACTACGAAGTGTTGAGTTTTACCGACTTGGCACAACGTAGGGTGACTTTCAATGGCTTGTACCATTGGACCCCAAGGGCCATGGTGTTGCTAGAAAAGTCTACACATTTTACGAGGCGGGTCGGGGACCCCTCGCACACATATTTCCCCAGCCGGTTAATAGAGTTACCGGGGTCTTCGTGACCTCTTTCTCTTCGGATGTGGGACTACTCATAGTCCGGGCGATTGGATAACGTGATTAGTACTGACGACGCCTTCGGGAATCGTTGGTATATCTATAAACCGGGCATTTGTGTAATGCGGGTTTGTAGTAAATAATCAATGCTCGAGAACCTTCCAACGTCGCTTGGGACCGATACTACTATTTTTGTAATGGCTTCAACGCAACTCAATGGATTTCAAAAGAACTAGGGGAACATCGGGTTTCCCTAGGGTTTTTATCACATACAGATTTTAAACGCATACATCTTAAATGAACAATTTTTGCAAGTATAGAAACAAACAAGCATACCTATGGATCTTCACAAACGTTTTGAAAGCTTTTCTTTTCAGAAAATATCGGATTTTCTGGTGGTTTTTCAAACAATATAAACATTCGATTTCAAACACTACTTATGAACTCACCAACATTTCATATGTTGACGTTTTTCAAAATACTTGTATTCTCAGGAAACCAGTGAGTCAAGGGAAATCATGCTCAGTGACGGTTGCAGTTTATTTTTGAATGAACCAAACAATATTAATTTTTGGAAATGTAATGTTAAAACAATGTATGACATGTAAACACTACTGGTTGTATTTTGTTGATGAATGGTGACGAATGTTGTTTTGTTTCATATATATTCAATGTTATGGTATTCAATTGAGTCACGACAGCCCCCGGACGTTTCCGCCGTCTGGTTCGGGGGTGTGACATCTAAAGTCAAACTTATTGTTTTCATCTATCTTATAAAGTTTGTGTTTAAAAATCTCTATGTGTTTAAACCTTTTATTAGAAGTGCTCCAAAAATTGGAAGTGAATTGCATAAATTCGAGAAGTCTCGCTAGGACTGGAAACCCTGACATGGATTCAAAGACTTCGGACCAAAAACTCACCTTGGGCCGAAAATGTGCGAGACCACAAACCATTTTCGGCCGAGAACCCTCGGCAGCAAACTACTCTCGTTCTCGGATTGGCTAAGGACCGAAATCAAGCCAAATTCTATCCTTGGCACACATTCCAACACGATTTCACACCTTTCAATGAACATATCACATCAATTTTGATCCTATAAGGAGGCCAAACCGAAAACACTTCCTCATTCTTACCTCCTTTGGCCAAAAACACACCTTTTCTCTCAAGATCATCAAACAGAGAATCGTCTTTCTCTCTCAACTATCATTCGAAAATCATTTGAATCTCCTTAGGATCTTGCTAACAACACCAAGTGTTCATCATTTCATCAAGCGATCACCTTCCTTTTTCATGATATTCAACCGAAAACGCACACACCTTCTTGGTTTCACCAAGAACACCAAGATCATACCACTTGAATCTTCAAATGGATAAAAACCCAAGGCTGGCCAAAAACGCATTGCATCCTTCCAAATAGCTTCTAACACTCTTATTTTGTAAGTGAAACTTACAAATTAGGCTATTTCCTTAACATACTTGTCATTATACTCACTAATTGTATAAATATATATTACGTGAAATGCTTTTCGGACTCGTTTTTGTCACGAGATCTAACTTGTGGAAAAACATCCTATATCAAACCTTCAATCGAATCACTCACATAAGATGAGTTCATACCCCTACAATTTACCTTTTTCAATGTTTTTAGAGGGAGAATACAAGCAAAACATAATATCATTGTGTTAACACTTACATGTGAAAGCAAACAGACATAAGAATTCTTATAATTGTGTTTTTAGGGGGAGAATACAAGCAAAACATAATATAATTATGTTAACACTTACATGTGAAAGCAAACATACAAAAGAATTCTTATGCTTATAAATATTGTTAAAATCATTTTCAAACTCTTTTAAACTATGTTAGATTTCTGTTTATCTCAAAATCATATTCATTTGTATATTTATGTATAATTAGGCTTTAGCGGACTTAGGACTATTGTTAATACCTTAAATCCTGTTCCTTGTTTGGTTGTGGGCTTAAGGTAGGATCACTAGTCCGACTGTCGGCTAAATCATAATTATACATGCTAAATATATACATGAGTATTAAAACTCATTTCAAAGATATACTTAACTCATTTGTATATGCTGAGCAAATGGGTCTTTTCTCCAAATCATTTACAGTTCAAACAAACATACTAGTAAACTATAATAGGTATAGTTTAGAGAATCAATTCATACTATTTTCTAGATCAGAGAAACATTTCATAAATCAGTACATGCATACTATTACTTTTCATTACAAAGTACACTAATCATTTACAAGAACAAGAAACATATACATACTATACGTAAACAAGTTAACTAGAATGTGAAATACTACTTCATGGTACTTAGTAACATTCTTTCTAAGTCATGTTTTCTAACCAGGGTTTCCTGGAGGGAAAGCGCGAATTTGTGTAAAGATCTATACGGGACTGACAATCCCGCACCTTGGTTGTTAGCTACAGTTGGGACCGACAGGTCTACGGGTGACAAATGTCATATCTTTTTCGACGCCTGAAGAATGTCATGTTATATACTAGTCAATTAAGTATGGTTATAACCTCATTCACATTAAGCATTAACTAAAAAATTCGGTTTACAAGACAAACATTTCTTCAATGATTTTATTTTAAACAAAACTAGTAAAAGATATTATCTTCTATTACATACATATAGTGATGTTCACTCATGAACAAGGCATACTATTTTTCGAATAAAGATAGTTTACAAATATGGAAAACATACATTTATACTATTTCAAGTATGAACATACATTTTACACTATTTCAAGAAAAAAAATACAAACAGTTGGGTCACGAAGGCCTTACCTGAAGTGAGCTTCAATAAGATACTACAAGGCCTAGGAATGATGCAAACTGAATCTGTACCAAAATCGCTCGCTTTCATAAAGGTATCAAGTGAAATAGAGCGAACCGAAATGAACCGAACGTTCGGTCTATTTCAGGTGAAGTTCGACCATGAACCGAAATGAACCGAACGTTCGGTCTATTTCGTGTTCGGTCCTTCTGAATTCGTTCGCTTCTTTTTCTTAACAAGGCATTTTAACTGTATTCTCATGTACACTTTTTCATTACTTCTTTTCTACTTACAAAATCCCAAAAATATTTTTCTCTTTTATTCTCATAAAAATACTTGTAAAATTCAAAAATATTTTTATTTTTTATTTTTTATTTTTTTTCTTATTTATGTAAAGTTTTTCTTTTTGTTTAAGTGTGATTCTCGATGGCGAAACTAAGGCAAGTAAATGGTTTTATTAGTTAGGAGTCCCTAGAAGCATGCTGTTGTATGTTGACTACAACCTCGAAAGATTTTTGAGTGAAGCCTTAATAACATGATATATACCATTCATGTTTTCCCAATCCAGGCTGTCAAATTCACTCTAATCATGAGCTACCTTACTCTACTCACATTGAGTTTAGATTTTTCTGCTTGGTCCTTCTTTTCTTTAAAGCAGAGGTACATTCGCTTCTTATACCATCTCCAACACTTTTCTCCATTATACTTCGTTTCACCAATATAACCCCTGAGACTCTAAGTATTAACCACTGAGGTTTACGGTTATACAAAATCTGAGTTCATGATCTTAGTTTCATGCCACTATGTACTAAGTGAAAACCAAAGTTCAACACCACTAATGAATTGACGGTGAATTCTAATATTCAAGATCTTACTTGTTACCTAATGAAATCTCTTTTTTCTTTTGAGTGATCTTTATGAGTTTGTCTTAAACCAAGGCTTCTCTTACCCTAAAGATCCAGTTTATTTTTTTTAGATTTCCTTACTTCCTTTCGTTACTATAAAATTTATCCTACCTACTTGTTCAACAGATCACAATGATCTCACAAGTACTTCATTCAGTTTCGGTCTTATGTCAAGTATCAAAATTATGAATTGAAGCGAAAGCCACCCTATATAACCTTCAAAAGATGCCTTTCAATACTTCTCAACAAGTTATTGATCGTTATTTAATGGGAAACCAAGCAAGCACTTTAATGTCTCTCTTGACTTTGAAGGAAGTGATTTATGCCTAGAATCCATTGTTTCATGTCTACTTAAGACATCACAGATTATCCCATAAATTTTGCTTTATTTCTTTATCTTTTACACCCTATGCATGAAAATATTTAATTTTCCACACTCAAGTTCTTTTATGGTTGTTCAATAAATCATTACAGGCAATGGAGATTCAAACGTACTTTGAAGTGACAATTTGGATAAAGTGAAAGCTGACTCAACGGCTATCCAAACGGTTTGGCGATTTGAAAAAGTGAAATTTATGGAATGGCGTGTAAAAAGGAAACGTCCTTTCTCTTTCATGCGTCATTTTCGACATGCCAACTGTTCATCCATCAAGTCAGGCACTATTTTTGAGATAATCCAAGATCTCAGCCGGATTTTTCTCTCTCTTCCTTGTACATATAAGAGGAATTGGAACGGTACTCTCTCAACTTTTATCACTTACCAGTCTCTCTCAAAGAACACCGACGATTTTTGCAACTGTTCATCATCTTCTCCAAGCTACTACAATGGCAGACTCTTCATCCATTCACGATACTTCCGTTCGTCAACCACTACTCACAATCAAACCCCAACAGAACCTGATCATCGATCTCAACCCATTTATCTATGAGCCATACATGTTATACGTTGTTGAGTGTCTCAAATACTCACTTCTCGTCGAAGCGCTGACTAAAGTCGAAGTCGTTCCAATGTCTTGCCTGTCTCTTGTCTAATCTACTGCCCACTACGACAAGGTTAATGAAAGGATTCACTTCGAACTCCACGATGAGAATACCTCGATCTCCAAGCATCGATTATGTGCCCTAATTGGTCTTTCTCAAGAACAATCTCCGGTAAACCCTGACTCCATCACCACTGGTCAATTGTTTTCCATGTTTTATCAGATGGGGTATACCGAAACCCTAACCACCATCACAAAGTTCAAGAAGTCTTGCCTTCCTCCTCAATGGAATGGCCTTTTCACGTTGCTGTTCAAGGGACTTTCTGAGCGAAGCGCTAGCTCAGATGGTGCGAGCAAGTCTTTTATGACTGTGATATATGGGCTTTACAATGGGATCGACTTAGATTACGGGTCTATTATTTGGCAGCAGTTGGTTCAAAGCTTGGTCATTTCATCCAGGCATTCTGAGATCTCATGTGGGTGCTTTTGGTCGATCATCACCAACTGGGCAATGGACCGCCTTCGTGTTCCAATAATGGCGGATTCTTTTCTCTCATCCATTGCTACCTTTCATACTACCAAAATCATTGTCACCGATCCAACCAAGTACTCCTTTATTGGATCCATTCCTGAAGCAATGCTCGGTTGTATTTCTGCGTCGAGTAATGTTCTCCAACAATACAAGAAGCGTCCATCATCAGGTCCAAGGGAGCTTACGCCAGCCATGGTTCGCTCCATTGACGAGGCTAACAAGCCAGCAAAAAAGGGTAAGAAGCCTGATACACAGAAGGAAGGACCTATCACTAAACCAACCAAGGGGCAAACCCCCAAGAAGAGAAAGTCTGAGAAGGCTGCAACATCACAGGCTCAACTGAAGAAGCAGAAGAAGCCTGCTAGGAGGCTTATACTACAATCCACAAGTGATTTAGATTCAAAGTATGTCCCTCCTAAGCATAAGAACGCTCCTCCTTCAGAATCTGAGAGCGAAAGCTATGATGATGAGGCTTCGGTCCGAGGTGATACTCCGCCTCGCTCTCCTACCCCAGAAATTCCAGTTCGCTCTCACCCTGCTTCACCTCCACCTGTAACCATCCCAGTATCCATCCCTCCTATATTTCCATTACCAACCACTCAGCCATTCACTACAATTCCCATCCCTACTCCCATTTCCACAGATACCATCGGAGAGAAACCTTATGACACTTAGATTTTGTGGTGTAAGTGTTCCTATCCATGTGAATTTGTCATAACCATAATCACAAGACAAGGTTAGTGGCAAATCCAAACACATGTGGACTGAACTTGTTCGATCTTAATTTCTTGCCACCCGGCAGCACAAGGGCCTACCATTGCTTCCAGGTTGTTATGCAAATAATTGAGAACTCATAGAACTCACAAGCATACTCAAATTTTAACTGGAATAGACACATAAATAAGAATATGTCAACACGATAGATTATAAACCTCAAGTCATGGGCTAGTGATTAACAAACATCTTGATTAGTTCTTGAACCTATCTTAAGATCCTTTAGAATCCCACTTACCTCTTGACATATAAGACTCTCTTGCCAAATATTCAAGAGATAGTGCGGATTCTTTTACAAACACTTCACACAATTGGCCTTAGTTAGTCATTGTTTTATCCAAAACATCACAACTTACCAATTTCAAATGTACAAGAGTAAGAAAACATTTTACTCTACATTTGACAAGTGTTTTAAACCTTTCTTAAGATTATGTCACTCAAGGCTCAATCTTGGAGTATGACTCTAAGATTTGATTTTGGAACGAAGTATGATTTATCTTTTGATTTAACCATTTCAACAATTCATGATTCCTCTCCTTAGCCAACAAAAGCACTAAGGTGTCCTTACAGGATCAATTGTGATATGGTTCCATAATCACTAAGATAGTCATAAAACAAGATACACAAGCACTCTCCCATCTCTTTAGATTAAGGATGCTTTTATCTTTCTACCTTATTTGATTCTTCTTATTCATTCTGCCAATCATTGAAACTTTTCCAATGTTTCAGAATTACACTTAACCTTGAAAGCATAATCATATTTACTAAACTTTTAGTAAATCATTGTGACAACCCGACATTTTGAGTCAATATAACGAAACACCAGTCAAACTTAAGCCAAAATTTAACTTTCCTAAAATCGTATTTGGGTTAAATAAAGTGGTAGGAATCGTATCAAGGTTTCCGTGCATATAAAGAACACAAAAATCCGAGTTATAACGAAGAAGTTATGACCAACCGAAGATTCTCGGCAAAACCAGGCAACACCGATTAAGCGAAACATGCGAAGTTTCAATACAATAACATTTAGCCTTAGGTATCTAAACGATAGTCGTAGATTACGTTAAACCATGATCATGCATAAAAAGAACGCCCAAATCTGACTTCGTATGAGGAAGTTATGATTTTTCAAAGTTTCTAACCTAGCAGTAGACAGCTAAAAACTCGAAATAGAGATCGAGCGATCTTTAGCCGACACAACCTAAAAAAAAGTTTGAGATCCCGAAAATAGGAGTATAACAATAAAAAGTCTGACAAAAACGGATGTCGGATAAAGAAATTATGGATTTTTAACGAGGATATCGTGTCCCGACCTATTAATTAAAATATAATTAAAAATAAAGTCAAAATTACCCGACGGAGTCTAAATGAAACTTGTAGAGTATTTTCTCACCTTCACGTGGATATAAATAACGTCAAAAACGGAGCTCGTATGCGAAAGTTACGCATTTTAGAAGTTCTTGGCACGCACTTCAAAGTCTTATCCGAAGGAGTACGCCCTGCGTACCCCCGTACGCCCAGTGTACTCGGATACTAGGCTCCGGATAGTCCACGTCGACCAGACACTTCGCCCGAGGATGCGGTATGCAGTGACGCAAGCGAACTCCCTGCATACCTTCGGAGTACGCCCCGCGTACGAGGAACGCCCCGCGTAAGTCAGAAGTACGCCCAGCGTACCGAGGACCTCCAGCTCCTATAAATAGATTGCGAGGGTGCCGGCTGTTTTCACAAAAATCCCTCATTTCTCTCACATTTTCGCCTCGTTTTTCGTGCCGACAACATCCCAACTCCCCGGTTTCATATCCAAGCCCCGACGAAGGTCCGAAGCCCCGAGATTCCCGAGAATCTCGTCACTTTCCGGTCGAGGTGCCGCACGGGAAAATCTCGTTTTCTTAAAATCACGCACTTTCTTCGGTGAGTTCATACCCCTACAAACTACATTTTTAAATGTGTTATCAATACTTTTATATACACTTTTAGGGGGGGGGGGAATACATGTAAACACACGATTATTATCGTGTGTAACTCAAAGATTTCACTAAATACTCATTTTTATCAAGTAAATCATATGTGATTCATAACCATTATATGGAATCCTTCGTACGGAAAATATAACACGATATCATCTTATCTGTTGAAATTAAATATGTAGTTATACGTATACGAATCAAACAGTTTATTTATACCTTGAGTACATGTGTTCATTTATATCACCACAAAAAGTTACATATTACATAACAAGTGAGCATTACACTAGGGTTACTATACAAACGAAACGAATTTTTTTTTTGAAAAACTATAATAGTTTACGACAAACATTTTTACATATTAAAAACTCTTTATCAAACTGTCTTACATACTTTATGTTTCCTTTTAAACACCGTTAGAATCGTATTTCAAACAAAGGTCTTCTTATACTTAAAATTGTTCTTATCAAACAAACTACTTTCAAATCTTTTTATAAACTGACATCAAGTCATCTTTTCTTATATATTAAACTTTTCAAAGGTTTTGCAAAGTTTCTTTTATATTTTTATATGGTCAAAAGCATGCCTATATATATATATATATATATATATATATATATAACCATATGTATATATATAGACATAAAAGTTCCCGTCAGTCGGTTCAGTACCTTTGAGTAGCAAAGGCATATTTCGGTTATACACGTACAATACTAGAAACTATAATAGGTTTAGTTAGAGTATACTACTTACCATTCCAAGTACCAGGAATCACACAAGATCCAGTCTATTCATGAGTCTATACAAATACATTACATACTATGCGCAGAGATACAATTATATACAATTAAAAGGCATACAATCTTAAGACATACAATTACAAAAGCATACAACTTCAAGACGTACCATTTCAAGGAATACAATTACATGAGATAGTATACTAAATATTCATATACTACAAGTACCATATCAAGAAGGTATTTTCATATAAAAACAAATGGACATTTTCATACGTAAATCTGTTTTATACTAGGTTATGAGACGCTTCACGTACTTTCGAGTATGCATTATTAAGTCCTGTACTATATACCATAATCCCTTGTAGGGGGAGCGTGATACTTGTGTATAGATCTATACGGGATTGACAATCACGCACCTAAACTGTTAGCTACAGTTAGACCGGCAGGTCTGGGGTGACAAATGTCATAACATTCCAACGCCTGAAGAACGTTGTTACAGGCCGTCAGTTTCAATAGCATGGTTATAAAACTCACATGGAGTATTAAAAACACGTTGATTTACGGAGTTATCATATACCTTAGCAATTATAACTATACACAAATCTACTGTTTTAGACATGAAAAACATCATTGTAGTACATTTTTGAGACTTTTAAACTACCACCCACTTATAAACAAATATTGGATTTCTGAAGCAAAACAGTCGAGTCTTGGTAGAAGGCTACATTTTATACTAGTAGAAAATATGGGATTTTCTAGGATTTTCAAAACGTTTACAATTACTTACAAACATATTCGTTGGTACAAACTTTCCTTCATACATTTACAGGTCTTTCTTTACAGCTTTACAAATCAAAGTCACATAAATACTTATGAACTCACCAGCATTATTGTTGATACTCGCTTTCAAAATAACTTGTATTCCCAGGACACGGATAGATAGGTACGACTACCAGGTTCTGTGAAGACGGAGCGATCAAGACTCGTCTTTTATTTTTGAATATTCATTTTTGTAGAATTTTACAATGAAAGAACTCAAATGTAATTAAAATTATACTATTAATGCAATGGATGATGTTGTTGCTTGTTTACTACTTTACATTTGTTGTGATACATACATGACGTCCTCCGCCCCAGAACGTTTCCGCCGTTCTCGGTTTTGGGGTGTGACAGATTGGTATCAGAGCATTGTTTATAGTGAATTAAGTATATCAACCCATAAAAGATATACAAACTATAAATACAATAGGGATTAAGATACTCTGATAAAGAGTCTATACTTTTAGATAATAAAATATTTAAGTAAGTATACATGTCTGCATTCATACGAAAATCAGTGTCACTAAGACAGAACAAAAGTATTACGATTGTTGGGCAGCACATGTAGACTTAGAGACATATAGTCAAAACTGGGATGATATAGCCTGATCAGCTATATTTTCCAAGGGTTGACTAGCATGTGCCTAAGTGTGGTTGTGAGTTGCAACAAGTCTAAAAACTTACCCACAATACCACAATGAGAACAATAGAACATAAACCTAAAATACTATAGGAGTATTTTGTGTATTACTATAAACTACTTATGTGTTAGATTCTTATACCCCAATTTCCGCATAGATAACATAGCTGGACCCCATCCCCACGACGAACCGTACTTCCCGAACAAAGGCAATGTTGGATGGTTCAGAAAAGACCCAGAGAATGATCATCCAATCCCTTTTGAGTGATCACCATACTGAAGACCTTTCGGATGATGATAACTCTGAAACTTGAGAATGAGAACCTACCCCCGGTAGCTCCAAATTCAAACCCTAACCCTCGACTAGCTCTTCATGGCCCGACACTTCCTTGGGTAGAATGCCTAGAAACATAGAGCGCGGAGCAAGGAGACCAAAGCTGCTACAACTTAAGCGAAGGGAGCTCAGCAGACAAAGTTCTAATAATCCTGATCCGCAGAGTTGGTCGGAACGAAATTCAAGGCAGTACGACTCTCCATTGTATCAAAGAGGTTAAATACCAACGCAAGAATGCACACCATCTACACCAATCATATTGAAAACACTCATGAGAGATCTGAGAGAGACCATGAGACCCTGCTGCAAGCACTAACTAAAACACGAGCCGAAGTCATAGAGAAACGAGTACGCCAGAGAGCGTACGAAAGACACCTTCTTGATAATGGAACGTTAATTGGCTGAACTGAGAGTTCACCAGAAGGATGACCGCCGCCAGAAAGAAAGGCTTTATTTCCCTTCCTTGTTTAAAGGAATCGTTGTTCCTGTGCATGTCCTATGTAACATTTTCTATGTAACTATCTTGTACTGCAGGTACTGATTAGTTAGGCCTATATGCGGCCAAAACCTTTCTACTCATGATATGATGTAAGACCTTCTTCAAGATAAAAATTTCCTAAACTTATTCCATCTTAAACATTGATGATATCGACAATCAGCTAACTCCCGTATCGCTCTTTGTTCAAAACCCCCATCATACCTTTATTAGAGCCTATCCGAAAACATGCTTTAGTCAAGTCATCAGACTATAGTAATTTAACTCCGAAAACATTTCCAAGTCTCTGTAGTGGTAAGATCATGTTATTCACCAACTAACGATACCTCGGATTGAACAAAAAACATACTTCTACACTGTACTAGGACTGCATCATAGGGATGTAGGTCAAACTTTCGAGAACATACTATTACTCTTTACTTAAAGCGATCGAAATACTTCTAGGTTCAACCATAATATCTCACGAACTCCTTTTTCCTTCGTGTTACAAAATCATGTCGCTAATGAAAAGTAATCAACTCATCAGCCCCACACAAACTCTTCAGATTGATACAGCTACCTTTCAAGCTGCAGTCTCAGCTGCCGTAACAGCTGTTCTGAATCACCTTAATGCTAACAACGCAAATGTTAGCGGGATGGTTTTCAATAAATCCAACCCAAGTAACAACCAAGTACACCCACGAGTAACAAACTACCACGACGCTCCGAACCTCAAACCAAAGAGCAACAAACGAAATTTTAGGATAGAGTTAAAGGCAAATCACCTCGAGGGACAAACAAGAAACCATCACCGGTGGCAGCCTTCGCAGCCACGACACCTGTAACTCCTACCACCAACACTACAAGTATCCCAATTATCCCTAACCCGGCCAGACAATATGCTGGAAACCTACCGAATTGCAATAAGTGCAACTTCCATCACTTAGGTAGTTTTCATCTGTTACACTGCAAGACCTGCAACAAGAACGGACACACTACCCGCTTCTGCAGAACTCGGGTCAAACACATTACTTCAACCACCAATGTCGAAACTTCTCGGATATGCCATCTATGTGGTTTAATGGGACACTTCAAGAGGGATTGCCCAACAGAGAAGAACGACAGTAGAATAGGAGGAGTTTGACCTCAAAATGGAAAAAGGCAATGAAGGACCCGACTATAATAGGGGCTCACTTCCAATCGTCAGCATTAAGTATGTCGTTAAACTCGCTTAAAACTAGTGCAACTCGAGTCTTACCTTTTGAAAGATCCCTTCAGTATAAGGGACCCTCGTGTGGCGTATACTTGCCTTTTTGTAGTATACCTTGTTCGCAACAATAGTCTAGTAGTAAAACCAAAGTACAGTAACTCTATTAAAAGTTGCACTATTGTGTTTTGTCTGTAACACCCTTATGATCAAATATAATACTTTATTCCCAAGTAAGTCCGATATCATCATACAATTTGACTCAATTCGATCCTCGCAATATCAGTTTCGTGCGTACTTCCCCTTCTCCGAAAATGTCTTTCTAGCGAAACCGTCATTCGAGAACACCAAAGTACCCAAGTATAGAGTACCTCATAGTTCCTTTCCTTTCCAAAGAAACCCCAGCAAACCTCCCCGAAGTGTCACTCGTACAGTACGTCAAGTTCAAATCCAAAGGTCCATACGGTTGATCTGTCACTGATGAAATGTATACATAGGGGTGATATATAATCAAGGTTCTACAGGTTTGGAATTGACAATTCCACTTTAACTTCTTTTTCCTCAATGAGATGAGAGCTTAAAAGAAGAACCATTTATTCGACTATCTTCTCAACCTTAATTATATACGACTCGTATACCCGAGACTGTGATAGATGAACCAGGTATGAGTTCTAGTATGAACTTCAGGACGAAGACTGCCCAAGACTGCGAATGATCATGCTTCCGTGAGAATAAACTTAGAAATACCAATCCTTTTCCCTAATTCATGAGTAGTCATACTATCTTTTAGACCTTCACGACAGCTAATCCACCCCCAGGTTTTGACATCATAATCAGTAGGAGTTGGTTAAGTCTACATTGAACCGACATCAGGTGCTTTGATAAAGCAGTTCGTCCTAACCTCCCTAAACAACAAAGCTCTGGTTATTTACAGCCATGAACCAAGTACGAACCCTCTCATCTTTTTGTGTATGCAAGCTCAGAAATGCTTACGAAAGGAATATCATGTATTCTTTGCACACATCGCTGAGACGTGCCGAGAAGTGAAGGACATTCAGAACATCCAAGAAGTACGCGGCTTTTCCCGACACCTTTCCGGAAGGACAACCGAGACTACCAACACGACGTCAAGTCAAATTCAGAATTAACTTAGTTCCAATAGCCAAATCACCTTATTGTCTAGCTCCAACCGAGGTGCGAGAACTTTCTAGCGAACTTAACAAACTCCTCAGAAGGGGATTCTTTAGGACAAGTTTCTCACTTGGAAGAGCACCGGATTTGTCTGTAAACAAGAAAGAGCGTTCCAAACGCTAAAAATAAGTCTGATGCATCGCACCAATATTATCCCTCCCAAAAAGGGGATAGAATATAGCATGGTGTAATGCGATACATCCAACCAAGGGCTTGGCTGCATTCTTAAGCAAGAGGAAAAGTCACTACCTATACCTCAAGACAGCTTAAGACACAAGAATTTCATTGTTCAACACATGACCTTGATATAGGAGCAGCGTTGATTGCTCTGAAGATCTGGAGACGCTACTTGTAGGGTACAAAGTGTAATACTCTCACAAAACACAGAAACACACAACACACATTCGACAAGGAAAGGATATCATACCAGTGAAGTCAAACGAAAGAAGCAAAGTCGTGTCCCATTAGTGAAAGATTCACTGGAATGCTAGGCGAAGACAAATGTTTGCTTAAGAACACGAGTAGCAAATAAAACTCCTGTCCATAGCATGATTGTTAATTCTGCTTAAACTTGAATCTCGGGATGAAATTCCCTCTAACAGGGGGATGATGTGACAACCCGACATTTTGAGTCAATATAACGAAACACCAGTCAAACTTAAGCCAAAATTTAACTTTCCTAAAATCGTATTTGGGTTAAATAAAGTGGTAGGAATCGTATCAAGGTTTTCGTACATATAAAGAACACAAAAATCCAAGTTATAACGAAGAAGTTATGACCAACCGAAGATTCTCGGCAAAACCAGGCAACACCGATTAAGCGAAACATGCGAAGTTTCAATACAGTAACATTTAGCCTTAGGTATCTAAACGATAGTCGTAGATTACATTAAACCATGATCATGCATAAAAAGAACGCCCAAATCTGACTTCGTATGAGGAAGTTATGATTTTTCGAAGTTTCTAACCTAGCAGTAGACAGCTAAAAACTCGAAATAGAGATCGAGCGATCTTTAGCCGACACAACCTAAACAAAAGTTTGAGAGCCCGACAATAGGAGTATAACAATAAAAAGTCTGACGAAAACGGACGTCGGATGAAGAAATTATAGATTTTTAACGAGGATATCGTGTCCCGACTTATTAATTAAAATATAATTAAAAATAAAGTCAAAATTAGCCGACGGAGTCCAAATGAAAGTTGTAGAGTATTTTCTCACCTTCACGTGGATATAAAGAACGTCAAAAACGGAGCTCATATGCGAAAGTTACGCATTTTAGAAGTTCTTGGCACGCACTTCAAAGTCTTATCCGAAGGAGTACGCCCTGCGTACCCCCATACGTCCAGCGTACTCGGATACTAGGTTCCGGATAGTCCACGTCGACCAAACACTTCGCCCGAGGATGCGATAAGCAGTGACGCAAGCGAACGCCCTGCGTACCTTCGGAGTACGCCCCGCGTACGAGTAACGCCCCGCGTAAGTCCGAAGTACGCCCAGCGTACCGAGGACCTCCAGCTCCTATAAATAGATTGCGAGGGTGCCGGCTGTTTTCACAAAAATCCCTCATTTCTCTCACATTTTTGCCTCGTTTTTCATGCCGACAACATCCTGACTCCCCGGTTTCATATCCAAGCCCCGACGAAGGTCCGAAGCCCCGAGATTCCCGAGAATCTCGTCACTTTCCGGTCGAGGTGCCGCACGGGAAAATCCCGTTTTCTTCAAATCACGCACTTTCTTCGGTGAGTTCATACCCCTACAAACTACATTTTTAAATGTGTTATCAATACTTTTATATACACTTTTAGGGGGGGGGGGGGGGGGGAATACAAGTAAACACACAATTATTATCGTGTGTAACTCAAAGATTTCACTAAATACTCATTTTTATCAAGTAAATCATATGTGATTCATAACCATTATATGGAATCCTTCGTACGGAAAATATAACACGATATCATCTTATCTGTTGAAATTAAATATGTAGTTATACGTATACGAATCAAACAGTTTATTTATACCTTGAGTACATGTGTTCATTTATATCACCACAAAAAGTTACATATTACATAACAAGTGAGCATTACACTAGGGTTACTATACAAACGAAACGAATTTTTTTTTAAAAAACTATAATAGTTTACGACAAACATTTTTACATGTTAAAAACTCTTTATCAAACTGTCTTACATACTTTATGTTTCCTTTCAAACACCGTTAGAATCGTATTTCAAACAAAGGTCTTCTTATACTTAAAATTGTTCTTATCAAACAAACTACTTTCAAATCTTTTTATAAACTGACATCAAGTCATCTTTTCTTATATATTAAACTTTTCAAAGGTTTTGCAAAGTTTCTTTTATATTTTTATATGGTCAAAAGCATGCCTATATATATATATATATATATATATATATATATATATATATATATATATATATATATAACCATATGTATATATATAGACATAAAAGTTCCCGTCAGTCGGTTCAGTACCTTTGAGTAGCAAAGGCATATTTCGGTTATACACGTACAATACTAGAAACTATAATAGGTTTAGTTAGAGTATACTACTTACCATTCCAAGTACCAGGAATCACACAAGATCCAGTCTATTCATGAGTCTATACAAATACATTACATACTATGCGCAGAGATACAAATATATACAATTAAAAGGCATACAATCTTAAGACATACAATTACAAAAGCATACAACTTCAAGACATACCATTTCAAGGAACACAATTACATGAGATAGTATACTAAATATTCATATACTACAAGTACCATATCAAGAAGGTATTTTCATATAAAAACAAATGGACATTTTCATACGTAAATCTGTTTTATACTAGGTTGTGAGACGCTTCACGTACTTTCGAGTATGCATTATTAAGTCATGTATTATATACCATAATCCCTTGTAGGGAGAGCGTGATACTTGTGTATAGATCTATACGGGATTGACAATCACGCACCTAAACTGTTAGCTACAGTTAGACCGGCAGGTCTGGGGTGACAAATGTCATAACATTCCAACGCCTGAAGAACGTTGTTACAGGACGTCAGTGTCAATAGCATGGTTATAAAACTCACATGAAGTATTAAAAACACGTTTATTTACGGAGTTATCATATACCTTAGCAATTATAACTGTACAAAAATCTACTGTTTTAGACATGAAAAATATCATGGTAGTACATTTTTGAGACTTTTAAACTACCACCCACTTATAAACAAATATTGGATTTCTGAAGCAAAACAGTCGAGTCTTGGTAGAAGGATACATTTTATACTAGTAGAAAATATGGGATTTTCTAGGATTTTCAAAACGTTTACAATTACTTACAAACATATTCGTTGGTACAAACTTTCCTTCATACATTTACAGGTCTTTCTTTACAGCTTTACAAATCAAAGTCACATAAATACTTATGAACTCACCAGCATTATTGTTGATACTCGCTTTCAAAATAACTTGTATTCCCAGGACACGGATAGATAGGTACGACTACCAGGTTCTGTGAAGACGGAGCGATCAAGACTCGTCTTTTATTTTTGAATATTCATTTTTGTAGAATTTTACAATGAAAGAACTCAAATGTAATTAAAATTATACTATTAATGCAATGGATGATGTTGTTGCTTGTTTACTACTTTACATTTGTTGTGATACATACATGACGTCCTCCGCCCCAGAACGTTTCCGCCGTTCTCGGTTTTTGGGTGTGATAATCATCACGAATAATCTTATCAACCTTTTGTGGTGGACCTGACTAGTGCACAACCTAATGTACCCGATCCTTTAGTCCTTCGCTTGACTCACATGCGAATGTGAACAAGGAATTAGTATTAATTCACCAAAGATGAAAAACCTCATTCATCACACAATACATCTTGCATGATTCCAAGTTTCTATTCAACTGAAACTTGGGTGATGAGAATCTTTCCTTATTTGATAAATTATGACACTACCACAAACGAAAGAATCAAATTCCTTTCTCCAATATTGCTTATCAATGGAAACATATAAACAACAATTTTTCACAAAGGCCTTTGTAAGGATGCTTAAAATAAATAAAATCAAAAAAATTTCTTTTACTTTAAAACTTTGTAGAAAAACTTATCCTTACAATGCAAATTCATATGAAAACTTTGTTGTTATCTATTCCTAAGCAATATCTCATAACTCTTATGCAGTGGCTCAAAATTCTGGTCATCGAACCATGCGATCAGAATCAGCACACTTCCTTTTAAGCTTCATTTGATTTTTCAAAAACATCAAAATGTAATTACATTACATCATGTATTAAGAATCTCCAAAAGAGACTTAATAGAGTTAGATAATGGACTTTACCTTAAGTAAAGTCAAACTTTTGACTTTACCATCCTCATGAGGTTTCAGGTAAATTCGGTAGCTTCGCAACCAATGCCCCTTCTTTTGGCAAAAGAAACATATTGACTCTTTAGAAATGGTACATGAGACTATCACAGACTTATCGTTTCTCTTTACCATTGGGTCAAACGACTTGACCATGGACGATCCCTTTCAATTGGGAAGAGAAAGTTTTTTTGGACTTCTAATGTTACCATTTTCAATGTCCAAATATGTTTGGGAAGTAGATCTTCCAATCTAATTTGCTTTACCAATGCTCTAAATCATTGTTGATTCAACATCATCAAGCAAATAGGTAAGATCATTAAGGGTCATGTCGTGATCCGTCATCAGGGAGTAACTGAAGAACCAAGTCAACAGCCAGCTACCTCGAGACTTCGACACCCGACTCTCCTGGCTTGTCAATATGTTACTTAATCTCCAAGACCTAAGCACATATAGACTTTGTTTGCCAATAGGGATTGAGTGACTTAGAACTTATCAAGTCTTGAAACTTGAGGGATAGGGAGATTTATTGAAGGAGGTGGAGGAAATGAAGTATGATTTCCAGTCCCATTAGTGCTCAATAAAGGGATTAGTCTCTCACCTTGATTGCCTTTTGGGATATCATATTCATTAGGAAGCTTGTTCCTAAAGATTTGGGAAGACCATAGTTGTCTAAACTAGACATCTATAAGGGAGAAATTCAAGTTAGTTGATTTAAAGTCCTTAATATAACACCTAATATGAAATATTAAGGCTAGGACCCAACAACCTATTTATAACCGGAAGAGGGATGCCGTAATCCGAGTTATAAAATAGTTGAAGGTAGGTAAATGACGATTTACCAATTTCCACCATGAAAAACGAAAAATAATTAAGTTTTAATTGGATTTGAAACTCCTAGATCTTTTGAGATACATTGAACTTTCAATGGCATGTTTGAATCTCGATTGTGCCCTCTCAAGTTTGTGATTGGGATGCTGAGGATCACAAACAAGGTGTGAATAACCATGCAAATTGACTTGGTACCCTTAACTTTATCACCTAATCGATGTGCCGGTTAACCACACACGCTCCACCGATCTATAATAAAGTCAAGTTACCCTTTGCCACTCTTACTAGTCCTTGTTAGCATGTCGGTTAACCACACACGCTCTACTAACGACTTGGTAAGGTACAAAGTGTAATTTCATGGGCTAGCACCTTTTCACATTTTCCTAAGTAACTAAGATTGAGAATTTATAAGTGTTTAGTTACTTAGTATTTTTCATTATACTTTTAATGAAGGGAGAATTATAGTCCTTTCCTACCCGTTCGGCTAATGACCCTCCACCAGTCAAGGAAGCGGTGGGTGAGAGTGGACACCCATTAAACTGTCATTTTATAGGCAGTAACCTTATATCCCCCTTATAGACCGGCTTCGTGAATGAGGCCTACTAATGGTAAGATTGACTTTATCTTATACATATCTATATAATTAAAATTATAATAATAGTATAAGGGTGTATTTTAAACATTTAAAATGCTTGGTGGTTTAATCCATTAATTAAACTATACTCTTAATTTAATTTAACTTAAACCATGTCTTTATGGAATTATTAACTCTTTTAATTAAACACTTTAATTAATTTAATGAAGTCCATAAAGTTTGAATTTTAGCTTTTAAAATTCTAAGGTTCAATTTGGAATTAAAGTATTAGAGTGTAAGACTTTACAAATACCAAAACTTGAGGGCAAGTTTTGAAACTATTCAAAACCTTTCATTTCATAACTTATGAGTTTAATGGTTCATTAAAAAGAAGACTCTTCATTTTAATGTAACCCATTATTCTTTAATAACTTTTTTAATGAAGTGACTTTTTAACATCCATAACTTGAAGACAAGTTATGGAGTCATTAAGCAATTTAATGGAAAAACTCTTCATTTTTATGTAACCTACAACACTTTTATGATTTTTAAGATTCATAAATATGACTTTTCACATAACTTGAAGACAAGTTACAAAAACATATTTTATGAACTTCTTTTAGATTAATATGGATTGAAATCAACAAAACATAATTTTTTCATCAATCTAAACTAAATCATAAATCAAGGAAACATAAAAAAAAAACTTTTGGTAATCCATAACTTGAGGACAAATTATGGAGTCCATCCATTGAGATCAAAGAATAACAACAAACAATTTGCACATAATTCCTATGATCTACCAAAACTCATAAGCATGAACATTCATAATCGACATTTTTCAAGAGTTACATAAACACATATAAACTTGAAACTTTGATTATAGCATTGAAATTGGTTTAACATAATCATTACCACATTAAAAAAACAGGTTTTATAAGACCAAAACAGTCAAAGGTAATGATTCTAGACCAATTACAGCACCAAAACTCGAAGATATGTTGTTTGGGGTTCCAACTCGTCGAGTGCATGAACCAACTCGGCGAGTTGGATGCATTTTGTCTTGGGCTCGTCGAGTCCATCAGTGCACTCAGCGAGTCCACTGTCCCAGCAGTAAAATAAACTTCGATTTTAAGCAATTTGCATCAAGTATAAGTGAAAACAAACCTGGCTCTGATACCACTGTTGGGTTTTGAGCATTCTAACACTCCTATGGTGTACATGCAACCCTAAATACCTTGGATCTATGTTTTCTCTATTATACATGCAAATATCAATTTCCAAGGCATTATTCTAACTAGCATAATATAAAGTACATATAATATAAAATCTAGTAGAATTACATACCTCCATGTTGGTGCTTGATTCCATGTAGCTCGAGAGCCTAGTGCCCCAAATGTGACACCTCAAATGGTTCACACAACATCAAGTGCACTTGGAATAACCATGAGATAAAGTATAACACTTCATGAATCGGTTTTCCCTCCACACACACCTAGTGGCCAATTTCTCACATCGATAAGATGCTTATATAGTTGTTACAATTAGGGTAAACCCTAATTGTCATGGCTTTCCATTTCCTTGGATCCATGGGTACAAATAGACCATGGAGCATCCTATGGGTTTTAGCCCAACTTAATAATCCATGGAGCATTAGCCCACTATATAAGTTATGGATGATTTACACAATCAACCCATATATTTAATTAGTCTTCTTTTGATCACTTAATTAATTCTAGATTAATTATTGATCAATACTAATTAAATAATCTCTATTAATATATTAGAACTTATAATATATTAATAAACCTTAAGTGTTATTTCTCTCATTTTAGTCTATCCAAGTGCATGATGCCATGCAACCCAAATGGACCATGCCGGGTCGGGTCAAGTCTTACCAATTATAGTTATGGACATAGACATTAATCCAACACTTCCTACCCATAAAGGAAACCGACAAGATGGAGAAGCTAGCTCGAACATACATCTGAGAGATTGTACAGCTACATGGTGTACCATTATCCATTATCTCCGATAGAGATAGTAAGTTCACCTCGCGATTTTGGCAGTCGCTACAAAAATCTCTTGGAACGAAACTAGACATGAGTACCGCTTACCACCCACAAACCGACGGTCAAAGTGAGAGGACCATACAAACCTTGGAAGATATGCTAAGAGCTTGTGTAATTGATTTTGGTAAAGCATGGGATACCCATTTACCACTAATTGAATTCTCATACAACAATAGCTATCACTCCAACATTAAAGTTGCTCCATTCGAAGCCCTATATGGCCGCAAGTGCATATCACCACTGTGCTGGGCTGAAGTGGGTGACACACAACTAGCCAAGGGACAAGTACCCGATGGTACTCTCACAGGCCCAGAAATTATAAGAGAAACAACTGAAAAGATTGTACAAATTCAGGAACGACTAAAGGCTTCAAGAGACAGACAAAAGAGTTATGCAGACAAAAGACGAAAGCCCTTAGAATTTCAGGTTGGGGACCGAATGCTATTGAAGGTCTCACCCTGGAAGGGGTTAATACGTTTTGGGAAACGTGGGAAACTAAACCCAAGGTATATCGGACCATTCGAGTTCCTTGCAAGGATTGGTCCGGTAGCATACAAACTTCGACTACCGCAGGAACTCAATACCGTACATCCTATCTTTCACGTATCAAACTTGAAGAAATGTTTGTCCGATGAGACCGTCGTCGTCCCTCTAGACGAAATTGAAATCAACGAGAGTCTCCACTTTATAGAGGAACCAGTTGAGGTCATGGATAGGGAAATTAAAAGAATAAAGCAAAGTCGCATCCCTATTGTCAAGTTCCGCTAGAATGCAAAGCGAGGACCTAAATATACTTGGGAACGCGAAGATCAGATGAAACAAAAATACCCACACCTTTTCCCTAACCAAAAATGTTAGCTTTATAATAAATTTCGGGACGAAATTCCCTCTAACAGGGGGATGATGTGTCAACCCGATATTTCGAATCAATGTAATGACCTAAAAAGTCAAAAATTTGTAATCTCTTTTGATATAATGAAATTAGCATCGAAAATAAAATATTCAAAAGTCTCTATTGGTTTTCCTAAAATGATAGTTATGATGTCATGATTTTCAAAAATATAAAGAACACTAAAAACCGAGTCATAACGAAGAAGTTATGACCATGTTAGGTCCAGAAGGTGTTGCGTCTTGGGCTCGATATTTAGTCCATTTAATCTCCGGTATGGGCCTGTCCATCCGTGAGTTATTTTACTGATATTTATTGAGCCGTCACTCCAAAATTGACGTATCTCATTATTTATTCGTTTTGCCCTAATATTACATATTACAAGTCTGATCTTGCAACAGGTTAAACGATCAAGCATGGACGATTCTCAATCTAATCCTATCAACATCTCAAACAGTATTGGATCTACAACAAAGATTCCAATTCTTTACACTCAAGATTACGAGGTTTGGGCGCATCATTTCGAAGACTACATCATCGGATCTGAAGATAATGGGTATCTAATATGGGAAGCCATTGTGTCTGGACCATTTGCTCATTCAGGAACATCCAGAATTGTTAAAAGTCAGAAGGAGTATAATGATCTGTTAAAAGATGTGAAAGACGTCACTCAGGACGAAAAGGAGAAGTTTCAGTGCAACATCAAAGCATTGAGACTGATTCGATTTGCTCTTCAATCTGACACGTTTAGGTTGGTGAGTTCCTGCAGTACTGTTAAAGAAATCTGGGATCGGCTGCGAGAGTTGTATTCCACAGATGAAGATTTGGAGCACTCAATTCAGACCTTGCTTTTGTCTGAGTTTGGAGAGTTCAAGCAAAATCCCGATGAGTCCGTTACACAGACATTTGATCGCTTCAATCATCTTCTCAGCAAGATGATCAAACATGATATCGAAAGGAAGCTTATTGAACAGAAGGTTACTTTTTTGAATGGCTTAAGATCCGAATGGAGAGCTGTTGTGTCTACAGTTAAAGCTCACGAGCAGTTCAAATCATATTCGTTGGCGAATATGGTGGGAATTCTGAAATCCCAAGAAAAGATAGTGATGCAAGAGAAGAGTGTGGTCTCAAACTTGGGGTCCTTGGCCCTCCTGTCTAAAAGTAAGAATGCAGTAGAAGACGAAGATCTGAACCTAGAGGACTACGATCTAACTTCAGAAGATTATGCTATGATGGTGTCTAATCCCAAAAGGTTCATCAAGAAGAAGTTTCCTACCAATAAGAACCGAAATTGGTAGGGAAGCTACAGTTCTGAAAAAGTAAGGGAGGAGCCGAAGACTGAAGAACCAAAGAAAGAGGCGAAGGTTGAAGCGGATTCTGGTGTCAGCCGTTATTACTGTGGAGGAAAGAATCATTACGCCAAAGATTGTGTTTTGAAGAAAGTGACAGAGAAAGATGAGGAGAAAGATGAAGAGGCAATCCTTATGAAAAAGTTGGAGGAGATTAAAAGGAAGAAAGCTACTACTAATCCCTCTATGAATGCTCTTATTGTATAGGGTTCAGCAGAGGATGATGAGTTCGGTGGCGTACAGGTGTGGTCGACCGACTCAGAAGATGATGAGGTGAGAAAGCCTTCTCATGGAAAGGCTTATGTCGCAAGAGGTGGTGAAAGCAGTGGAAAGTGTCTGATGGTGAATGACGTATCTCACATGAGGGGATATAATATTGATGGTGGAAATGAAGACACCAAAGAGCGAGAGGACTTATGCTTCACAACAAAACCTCTCAGTGTGCAGATCAGTGAACTTGATGAACTGATCAAGAAGGTACAATCTCTTTTTATTTCGTTCAAAATTCCACAGAAATCATATGAAAAGGAATTAAATAACTTAAATTCAAGAATCTCAAATCTGGATAGTTGTTTAACTCAAACACGGGTCACAAATTCTAACCTAACTGACCAAATAAGCAAGGTGTCATCCAAGAGTGAGGGACGAAGGATGTGGATTGAGCAGAAGGAGTCGGAGCTAATTAAGTCTAATGATGAAAACATTTATTTGCAAAGAGACAATTTGAAATTGTTAAAACAAAGGAATGTTTTTTGTTTGATTGCTAAAAGACTTTATGCTAACCTTACTCAACTACATCTACATTGTGAAACAGGGCAGAAGATACATCGCATGATTCTACCCTTCCTTGAGTTTAAGGAGGATGAAATCGATGCCGAAGCATACAACTGTGAAAGTGTTGTATCTTCCGATGATGTGAATCCTACTTATATGTATGGTCTGGACAAAATAGAATCTTTTATAAAGTCCAAAGACCATAAGGATATGCTTAAAAATCTTTTGGATGAAAATGATAAGCTGAAACACAGGACCAAAACCATACAAAAATTTGACTCATTGAGTGCCAATTTAAGTTCAGAAAATAAAATTGATCTTGAAAACGCATCTGAATTTAATGAGGACGATGATATGAGTGAAATTTCTGTAGAGGATGAAGTCGACTGTTCTGAGTTTGTCAAGAGCGAACCCGAAAACCACAAAAATCTGATTTCTGAAAATTCTGTGGAATTCGCCCGTTTGTCCAAAAATAAGTCCCCGGCCCTTGAAGAAAAGGCTGTTGTGTACCAAAAGGTGAGAACCACATCGAATCAAGTATATAAGATCACAGGAGTAACCGAACATCAAACAGCCGAACTCACTGCCATAGTGAACGAAGATAACACAGATGGCTGTGATGAGTTTTTCTGGTCTGCTCCTATAGATAATGCAGACGAAACAGTTGGTCTGTCAGAGCGAACGTCCTGGAAAACCAAAGGAAGATATGTACCAGAGCCGCTGAATAAGCCTGACAACTTTGACGTGCCAAGTACAAGTGGCACAAAAGAAATACCTGTCGAAGAAGTCACCTCCACAAGCGAAACCTCATCTATGAAGAGTGAACCGGTTGTCAAGAAGCTAAAACAAAAAGCTAATATCCATAGACAACCGAAACAGGTGAAAAATCAAAAGCAGCAGAAAAACCTGAGATACAAAAAGAATCTCTCAGAGCGAAAGCAGTTTTGGCGCTCTCAAAATGCTCACTTCTCTTATCCTAATAAAGATTCAAAGTCAGGGAAAAAGACTTTCGGGCCACATGAAGAACAGAACCAAAATGAGAGGTTCGCTCCTGAGAGCGACAAGAACCGAAAGGATAGGTTCGGTCCTGAAAGCAACAAGAACCGAAATGAGAGGTTCGGTCCTGAGAGCAACAAGAACCGAAAGGATAGGTTCGGTTTGATCAACAACACTCAAAAAACTAACTTCGGCTCATCAGCAAGTAGCTACCGAAGGTCCAAGTTCGGTCCCTCCAATGACCATATACAAAAGGGTCATTTCGAACCTCAATTCAGAAACAATTCCCATTCTAAATTCTCTTTTTCTAATTCTTCTCATTCTCAATTCTCTTCTAAACCTAATTCTGTTCATGCACAAAATTCAAAATCATCAACGAACTTAAAAGGAAAGTCGAAGATTTCTTCAGTCCAGGAAGACCGAAAGCAGAATAATGCCCAAACACCAAAATCTGAAACCAAAATGACTGTAGCTAACCCTAACAAAATCAAAGTGTTTACTATTAAAAGAAAAGATGAAACAACCTTAGTAAAACAAACATATTTTGTTGATGTTTCTATTACTATTCATGTTCCTGTGAAAGGCTCACGTGAACCCAAGAAACTTTGGGTTCCTAAATCTGCTTAATTTTTGCAGGTGATTAGTGACGAGCAGTTTGACGAAGAATGGTACATTGACAGTGGCTGCTCATGCCACATGACAGGAAGGAAGGAAGAGCTGAGGGAGTTTCGATCTCTTCAAAATGGTGGCAATGTCAAGTTTGGTAACAACTCCTATGGAACGATAAAGGGTTATGGTATGATAACCAATGGAGACTTCATAATAAGAAAAGTGGCGTACGTTGAAGGATTGCAGCATAATCTCATCAGTGTATCTCAACTGGTGGGCGGTACAGGTCTCAAAGTGTCATTCGACAACGATGGTTCAGAGATTATACACAAGAAATCCAACAAAGTCATCCTCAAATCAAACCTAAAAGGCGAAATGTTTCCTCTAAATCTCAATCCAATCAAAGGAAATCTAGCTATATGTCTTTTGTCCAAAGCTCATTCTGACGAAAGCTGGTTATGGCACCGAAGGCTCTCACATCTCAACTTCAAAGACATCAACAAGCTTGTCACCGGAGGTCATGTTCGGGGTCTTCCCATGCTCAAGTTTGATCGAGAACACTTGTGCGCTGCATGCGAAATGGGGAAACAAAGTCGTCAAAGTCACCCATCAATTATAAACACAAAAGTTGTTGAACCACTTGAGTTGCTTCACATCGACTTGTGTGGTCCATCATCAATCGAAAGCATTGGAGGTAGCAAGTATATTCTTGTTATTGTTGATGATTTCTCACGTTTTACATGGGTATTCTTTCTGAAGCACAAATCTGAAGCCACTCCTAAGCTAAAGATGTTCATCAAGCAGGTTGAAGTGCAACTGAGAAAAGTCGTTCGAAACATTAGGAGCGACAATGGACTGGAATTCAAGAAAAAAGAATTTGAAGACTTTTTGGCAGAAAAAGGAACCATTCATAACTTCTCAGCCCCCTACACGCCTCAACATAACGGTATTGTCGAAAGGCGAAACCGATCCTTGTGTGAGGCGGCCCGAACTATGCTAAGTTTCGCTTCTCTTCCCTTATATTTCTGGGCTGATGATATTGCTGCAGCATGTTTTACACAGAATAGGTCTTATCTTAACAAGCGCTTCTCTCTTACTCCTTATGAGATCATCAATAACTGGAAGCCGAACGTAAAATTCTTCCATGTGTTCGGCTCACGATGTTTCATCTTCAACTCCAAAGAACATCGTAACAAGTTTGACGTTAAAGCTGATGAAGGAATTTTTCTGGGATATTCTCTTACTTCAAAAGCATATCGGGTTTTAAATAAGCGTTCTAGAAAGATTGAAGAAACATATTATGTGACTTTCGATGATAGCTATGTCAAGAAGCTAAAGACTACTGAAGAAGCAATTGGAGAGATTTTCTCTCAAACAGGTCAAGTCACGGCCACGATTGCTAATTTGTTCGATCAATTTGTGGACTTATTCGATGAACCTGAGAAAGCTACTCTCTCGGAAGCCAAGGCAGCAGACAACAAAATCGATCATCTGAAGCAAATTGTCGAAGATGCAGCCAAACAAATGGGTGAAGGAGAACAAGTTCCAAACGAACCTCCTCAGCATGGCTCTTCAGTTGAGGGGGAGAATCCATTTTCTTCAAATCAACCAAACTCACACTTTCAGGGGAGAATTCTATTCCTGTAGCACCCGAAAGCTCTGCTACACCCGAAAGTCCTGTAGCACCCGAAAGCTCTGCTACACCCGAAAGTCCTGTAGCACCAGAAAGTCCAGCTACACCTGAGAGTTCTGTTGCACCCGAAGGTACGAACCAACCTGAAAATCAAAGAGATTCATCAGTCGAGGGGGAGAATTCCGATATGTTCTACAATGACGATAGTCAATCTGAATTGGAAGAAATGGTCAATGCCGAATTGGATCCATCTTATGATCCAAATTATCCTCCTCTTATTAAATGGACCAGAGATCATCCTGTATCTCAGATAGTGGGTAATGTCTCTGAAAAGGTCCTGACCCGATCCCAATTGAAGGCAAAGCAATCATCTCTATTCTCCAAAGTAGAGTTCTGCATGTATAATTCTTTCGTATCCAAAGTTGAGCCGAAGACAGTTAACACGTCTCTTGATCATTCCGATTGGGTTCAACCTATGCAAGATGAACTCAATGAGTTTGAAAGAAACAAGGTATGGCGCCTCATTCCAACACCTAAAGATGCCTCAGTCATTGGTCTCAAATGGGTATTCAGAAACAAAATGGACAAGGAAGGTAATGTGATTCGAAACAAAGCTCGTCTCGTGGTGAAAGGATACTGTCAGGAAGAAGGAATTGATTACGAAGAAAATTTTGCTCCGATAGCAAGGCTGGAATCTGTTCGAATATTTCTGGCCTACGCTGCATACAAGAACTTCGAGGTCTACCAAATGGATGTAAAATGCGCCTTTCTGAGTGGAGAACTTGAAGAAACGGTTTACGTGGAGCAACCTCCTGGTTTTGTGAATGAAAAGCATCCAAATCACTGTTATATTTTGGACAAGGCAGTTTATGGTCTGAAACAAGCTCCTAGGGCATGGTATGAAACGCTAACTAAATTCTTAAAGATGTCAAAATTCAAACAAGGTTCGGTTGACCCAACCTTCTTTCGTAAGAAGGAAGGTAACCACCTTATGATAGTTCAAATCTACGTCGATGATATCATCTTTGGCTCAACGAATCCTAGCTTAACAGTTAAATTCAGAAAGCTGATGGCGACTAAATTTGAAATGAGCTCAATGGGTCTGATTAACTTTTTCCTCGGTTTAAACATTAGACAGGGACCCGAAGGCATCTTTATCAACCAGGAAGCATACACCAAGACTCTTCTTGCTAAATTTGGCATGATGGGAGACTCAAAGGTCAAAGTTCCAATGGCGTTCAGCACCAAGCTCACACCATCCTTGGAAAAACCGGCAGTCGATATAACGTTATACCGCCAAATGATTGGTTCCTTAATGTACCTCACCGCTAGCAGGCCCGATATAATGTTTTCTGTGTGTTATTGTGCTAGGTTTCAGGCGAATCCTCGTGAACCATATATGCTAGCAGTGAAAAACATACTCCGGTATCTGAAACGAACCACCTCCCTTGGTCTATGGTATCCATCAAACTCAGGTTTCTTTGTTCAAGCCTACTCAGATGCAGACCTTGGAGGATGTGGTTTAGACAGGAAAAGCACCACAGGAGGCTGCCAATTCCTAGATGGGAAGTTGGTTAGCTGGCAATCAAAGAAACAGACACGTGTTTCTCTGTCTACAGCCGAATCAGAGTACATTGCAGTTGCCTCCTATACATCTCAAGTGATTTGGATCCAAAGCCAACTCCGTGATTATGGACTCAATATGAAAAAGATCCCACTATATTGCGATTCAGAAAGTGCAATTAGGATCTGTCATAACCCAGTGCAACACTCCAAGATCAAGCATATAGCACTGAGGTATCACTTTATTAAGGATCATGTGGAAGATGGAAACTTCGAAATTCACTTTGTTCGAACCACTGATTAACTGGCCGATATCTTCACCAAAGCTCTTCCTGAAGCAAGTTTCAATAAAATTCTACAAGGGCTAGGAATGATGGAATCAGAGTCAGTACCAAAAACTACTTCTCAAAACTAAAAGTCGGAAGCGAAATGAACCGAACGTTCGGGTTCGGTTCACGTGTGTGCCGAAATGAACCGAAGGCTCGGGTTTGGTCCTATTCTCTTATCTTGGCTTATCACTCAAAGGTAGTTTCTTTGGTTGTAAACCTTTTGTATCCTTTTCTCAATTGCATCTCTCTTATTTTCAAAGTCCTTTTCTTTTTCAAATTCAATTTTTTTTTTGCAACCGAAATAGACCGAACGCTCGGGTTCGGTTCCAAATTTTTTGTGTTTTTTTTATTTTTTTTATTTTTCTTTCTTTAAATCAAAAATTCCAAAAAAAAATTTAAAATCAAAAACTCCAAAAGCATTTTTTTTTATTATTTGTGTTTGTTAATATTTTTTTTGTGTGGATATTTGTGGGGAAATTCTTTTATTAGTTAAGTGTCCCTAGAAGCATGTTATTGTATGTGTCCAAAGCCTCACCTGATTCTGAATAATAGCCTTACTGACTTGGTATATACAAACCTTGTCTTCCCAATTAGGCTTTTATATTTATTCTAATCATGAGCTACCTTACTCTCTTCTCACATGAGATAAGAGTTTTCTGCTTCGTCCTTATTTTAATAGCAGAGGTACTTTGGTTTCTTTACACCATCTCCAATATTTTTCTCCATCATATTTCGATGTCATACACGTAACCCTTGAGACTCTCAGAAATTACCACTGAGGTTTATGGTTACACAATTTATGTGTTCATGATCTTAGCTTCGTGCCACTACGTGCTAAGTGAAATCCACAATTCACTACCTTCTATACATTGACGGTGAACAATTAACTTTGCTCTAGTTTTCACTAAAGAATTGACGAATTCAGCCTTAAGACTATACCTTGAAATCTCTGAATTTTATCTTTGTGTGATTCCTATGAAATTGTTAAATCCCATAACATTTCTTCCCATGGAAGCCAGTTTTAATTTTTTTACGAGATTTCACCTTCAAATATTTTCACCATGCCACTTAAATTATTTTCAAACCTACTTATTCAACAGACTACATTGGTCTCACAAGTACTTCAGTCGATTTCTGTCTTATGTCAAGATTAGGAATTCTAAACTGAAGCGAAAGCCACCCAAATTAGCTTGATTAAAAGATGCCTTTCAACACTTCTCAATAAGTGTCTGATCGTAATTCAACGGGAAACCAAACAAACACTTTAAGGTCTCTCTTGACTTTGAAGGAAGAGATTCGTGCCCGGGATCCATTGTTTCGTGTCTTTATTGACATCACAATTTCCCACATATGTGTTGCTTTATATCTTTTTCTTTTACACACTAAGCACGAAAATCTTTTTGATTTTCCATAATTCTGGTTTCATTACTTACAAGCCATTTTTTGAAGTTATAAAACAGTTGTGGCTCACAATGTTACACGTGGTCATTCTGCTTTAAGATGACGCTCACTCTAAAGGGATAAGTTGCTGACTCAGCCGGGAGTCAAATCGCTTTGATTTTTAAACGGCGCCTGATGGGAAGGCGTGCGAAGTGGAACCGTTTTTTTTTTCAAACGGCGCCTGATGGGAAGGCGTGTGAATCGGGACAGTTTTTTCTCTCTCCTGCGTAATCATCGGGGCTCCAAACTGTCACGCGTCAATCACCTAAGGAAACTCTTCGTATTTTCCTCGAAGATTTGGGAGCAGATTCTTCTCTCTCTTCTCACCACGGTATAAAAGGTAACTTCGACCATTATTTACCTCTTTACTGCACCCAAAATTCAGAGAGCAAGAAAAGCTTTGATTATTCTCCTGTTCATCATCTCTCCCAACTTCTTCACTTCAATGGCGAATTCATCTTCTGTTCATGCCACTTCCCACATTCTGCCGATTCGTCCTCAACAAAGTCTGATCATCGATCTCACTCCACACGTTTACAATGCCTTTATGTTCCCGATCATCAAATGTCTCAAATTTTCGCCGCTAGCTCCCGCTCTCACCAAAGTTGAAGTTGTTCCAATGGAGTGTTTATTACAAATCTTCTCCACAGCTCATTATGACAAGTTTGTCGATCGAATCTTCTTCGACATTCTTGATCACAAGGCATCCATCTCCAAGCAGCGATTCTGTTCGCTTTTAGGGTTTGAACCCGATTCATCTAGGGTTAACCCTGAATCCATTATAGTGGGTCAATTGTTTTCCATGTTTTACAACATGGGATACACTGAGATTCTGACGACGATCACAAAATTCAAGAAGTCATGTTTGCCTCCTCAGTGGAACGGGTTCTTCACAGTGCTGTTCAAGGGATTATCAGAATGCAGTACTGATTCAGACGGAACGAGTCGTCTGTTTATGACGATTCTTTATGGGGTATACCACGGTATCAACCTTGACTATGGGTCGGTTTTATGGCAGCAGCTAATTCAGAGTCTTGCCTCTACATCTCGCCATTCAAAGATCTCCTACACTCGCTTCTGGACGCTGATCACAAAATGGGTGATGGACAAGTATCACGTCCCAATTGTTGCTGATTCTCCACTCTCTTCGATAGGTACTTTCCACACTATGAATATCATTGTCTCTGATTCATCTAAGTTTTCGTTCGTTGGCTCAATCCCTGAGTCGATGTTTGGAGACGTTCCAAGCGACAGCCGCATCATCAGAACCTACAAGGAGTTTCGTCGCTTTGGTCCTAGAGAGCTCACTCCTGATATGATTAAATCAATCCACGATGCTGATAGGCCCGCTCCAAGGGGAAAGACAAGAAGGTTGGCAAGGGAGCGAAAGGCCCTTCTCCGAAGGAACGCAAACCTACCAAGGCAGCTCAATCTCCTCCACTAAAGAAGAGGAAAACCCAACCTAGGCGAAAGCTGATACTTGCCTCCTCCTCCAGCGATTCTGAGGGAGAAAGTTCTGACTCCGAAGAGTCCCCCCGTGGTAACACTCCTCCACGATCGCCTACCCCAGAGGTACACGTTTTCACTTCACCTGTCTCTTCTCCACCAATCTCCATTTCTATTTCCATTCCCCCCATAACCTCCACTACTCAAATACCACCTACCTCTATCCCAGTACCCCCTCCCATTTTCACTGAAGCTACCACAACCACCGCTGAAGTAAGAACCAACGTATCTGTTACGGGGGCTCCTACTAAAGCACCCGAACCCACTCCCACTACCGAACATACATCAGCTCCCGAACCTACTTTCACAACCGAGCCTCCACCCTCACCTCCTCCCTCATCTCCTGCTCACTCCGCAGATAATGAAGAACCTTTTCTTGGTGGGGAGAACATGACATTTGATTCGGTCTATTACAGTCCGTATCAGGTGCAAAGTGACGATGACGATGATGCTCCTGTCACCAAGAAGCATCTCAAGGAGCTTCACGAGAAAATTGATTCTCTCATTGCTTCCTCCTCTTCTTCCTCACAATCTACCATCTCCGAGGTTGCTATTCAGGGGATTGTTGATGCTTTCACTAAGGCGCATGAAGCCTCCATCAGCTCAGCCACTGCCACTATTGACGCCTCCACCAAGGCATGTGCTGCTGCGACCGAAAAAGTTGAAAAACTATTTGTTGACGCTTCTTCTATTTTGCAGTCTTTACAGGGAACTGCTAGTTCTAACATAGAGAGGCTTGACTCTCTTGTCAACCAAATTGCTACTTCAGTTGCCTCTGAACTGCAATCGTTCACCAGTCTTCGTCAGGCTCTCACTGATGACAACTCATCATTTAAGGCGACTATTGAGGAGCGCCTAACTAAGCTACAAGAACATCTAGCTACCGAGAACTCACTCATGGACGCTCTCGCTCGAAAGACCACTGCTCTTAAGGTCAAGAATCTTCAACTCTCCAATTCTCAAAAGGAGATTGAATCTCTTCGATCTGAACGAGAGGTTATTTCATCATGTGTTTCGAATGTCCACGCTGCTCTTTCCAACATCCTTGAAGCACATGATCCAATACTGAATTACTCAGTGAGGCGTGATCTCGCAGAAAATCTTGCTCCTGCCCTTTCTCTCCTGAGCAAAATTGAAGGGCTCCTTGAGTTCGTGTCCATTCCGAAACAAGGGGGAGAGGATGTATCTCAACCGCCTCCCACTTATACAGCAACAAAAACAACCGAACCTCCTTCAACAGGTCAAGCCTCAGGTTCGGGTGTCAAAGACAAAGGGAAGAAAATTGCTGAAGAGAGTGATGACGATAAAGAGACGATTGCAGATCTCTAAAAGAAGCAAGGTCGTGATAAAGATGCTGATATGAGCACTCGGGTTGCCAGAGAGGCTGAGGTAACTGAAAGAAAAATGAAAGAGGCTCATGACCTTCTTGAGAGTAGGAAAACCCTTTTTCCTCCATGGACTCTTGAGAAGCTTTTGAAGGAAGCGATTGAAACTCCCAGCATTTTGTGGCTTGAACCGGTGATTTCACTGGATCGCATCAACTCGGTCGATTCACAGTTTGACATGCCACTAACCCGAAAGGCCTTCATCATCCATACCTTTGATAACGTTGCTGATATCCCTCATCCTCATCCAAAGGTTGATAGGGATCTCGTCGAATTCTACCTGAAGGCTGCCCAACCACAGTATCAAACTTGGAGCGCTCAGAAGATAGTCAATGTTCGGGTTCTCAAGCCGTTTCGAGAAGGGAACTTCACGAACGTTCGGTTCAAGGTGCTGAGGGGTTCTGCTATGACCGAACATGCCATATCGCTTGCTGATCTTCCCAATTTGAATCCACATGATTGGATAATTTTGCACAACATCCTCCTCACAAATGAAGCAGAGTATGGTCCGATTATTGATCACTTCAAGAGGATTCTTGTATGCTACATCATGGAAGTTGCCAAGATGGATCAGGAGATCGCTAGCATCTTCAAGAAAAAGCCCACTATCTCACCTGTTGGCTCTGCCAGTGATCTGAACATGATGCAGATGGGAAAGATTGACCCAAAACGAAATTTTGTCATGTTTACAAGGAACGAAGGCCAAAAATGCCTGTTCGCTTTGGCAGAAAAACATCTCTACACCACTGCATGCCTGGAACATGTTTTGGGAATCATTCATCGTTGCTAGCAGAACTCAGTAGACGACAAGAAGTACTTCGATGACATGATCTAGTGGTACATTCGCTTCAGACAGACAATCCTCGCTCTCATCCCTCGTATGTTTGAAACCACTAAGAAGGTTCCTGCAGCTGGACCCAGAAAGAAGAAGTGATAGTCTCGCTCCAATTGACACAAAGGGGGAGGTTGTTAGGTCCAGAAGGTGTTGCGTCTTGGGCTCGATATTTAGTCCATTTAATCTCCGGTATGGGCCTATCCATCCGTGAGTTATTTTGTAAGGTTTTATATTTATAGATGCTTGCATGCATCCTAGAACGTAAGATTTGATAGAGAATTTAATAGCGTTCATTGTTCTTATCTTTAGTAACCCTCATATCCTCTACAGCGGAAGTTCTTCATCGAGCTCTGCTGAGGATTGAATCAATTGAATCATTCGACACATTCAGATTCATTCTTGTGCTTTATCTTACTGTTTTTTGCTTTCTTGATTTACCTGTTATAAGATCTAATCGATCAAAGAGTTTTATAAACTCATCAGACCAACCAAAGATTCACAACAAAAACCGTCAATACGGTTAAACGTAAAACGAGAAATTTCAATAAAATACTTATTAGCCTTAGGTATCTAAATAAAAGTCGTAGTTATCATTAAACCATGAACTTACATAAAAAGAACACCCAAATCTGACCTCGTATGAGGAAGTTATAAATTATCGAAGTTTCGGTATAGCGGTAGACAGCTAAAAACTCAAAACAGAGATCGAGCGATTTTTTGTCGGAACAACCTAAATGAGAATCGAAGGTCTCGACAATGGTATTTCAATGGTAAAAAGTCTGGCGAAAACAAACATCAGATGAAGAAGTTATGGATTTTTAACGGATTTTTCCTGCCCCGGCCTTTTAAAAGTAAATAATAAAAATAATTTCTAAATTTGCCGACGGAGTCTAAACGAAAGTCGTAGAGCATAGTCTCACCTATGCGTGGATATAATGAAAGTCGAAAATGGAGTTCGTATGAGAAAGATACGAATTTTTGAAGTTTATTAAATAATTAAAATATAAAATTTAATTTAAAACCCGGTATTATCCGAAGGAGGAGTCACCGGACTGATCCAAGGTACGCCCAGCGTACTCAGGTGCTAGGCCTCGGATCGTCCACGTCGCCCCTCTACTCCTGTATGCCCTATCCCATCCGAAGTTTCGGCAGCCGAGGATGCGGTCACGCATGACGCACGGGTACGCCCCGCATAACCCCGTACGCCCAGCATACCGAGGCGGTTCCCAGCCCCTATAAAAGGGATGCGAGGGTTCCGGGCAAATTGCTCATTTTCTCTCCTTTTTCTTGCGTTTTTACTCCGTTTTGCGTGCAAGAAATATTCCGAAGTCTCGGTTTTCATACCCAAGCCCCGAAGGAAGTTTTACGCTCTCGAGATTCCCGAGAATCCTGAGAAAATCAACTTTTCCAGTCAAAGTTCTGCTCGGTTTTCGACTCGCTTTCTTCAATCAATCAGGTGAGTTCATACCCCTATAACTACGGTTTCAACTACTTTATAAATGCTTTTATACACTTTCAAAGGGGGGAAATACAAGTAAAACACAAGGTTACTCTCGTGTGGAAAACAATAAACTTTTACTACACTTATATAACAAATCATATGTGATTCTTAACTATCATATGAAAACGTTCGCATGCAACACCTATTCAATAACATCTTGTCCTTTAAGAATATATACCTGTTGTTATTTGAATGTCAAACACTTCATTTATATTTTGAGTATGAATGTTCAATAACGTTATACATTACATACTAAGTCGACACTACACTAGCGATTACCATACAAATGAAACACACTTTTGGAAACTATAATAGGTATACTTTACAAGATATTCATGAGATTTTACATACTATAGATACTATATCAAAGAAATACCTTCATAAACAAGAACAAACGAGCTTTTCATACGTAAATCTATTTGATACTAAGTTTTGTGAGACATTCAACTTCACATACTTTCAAGTATGCAGTTAAAGTCCTGTATTATATACCATAACTCTTGTAGGGAGAGCGTGATACTTATGTATAGATCTATACGGGATTGACAATCCCGCACCTAAACTGTTAGCTACAGTTAAACCGGTAGGTTTGGGGTGACAAACGTCATAACATTCCAACGCCTGAAGAACGTTGTTACAGGCGGTCTGGGTCAATAACATGGTTGTAAAACTCACAAGGAGTATTAAGAACACGTTGATTTACGGGATTATCAAATGCCTTAGCGATTTTATACATATACAAATCTACTATTCTAGGAATGAAAAACACTATTTCAATTTAGTTTTGGAACTTTTAAGCTACCACACACTTATGGACAAATATTAAACTTCTGAAGCTAAACATTCAAAACAGTCGAGTCTTGGTAGAAGACTACTTTTATACTAGTAGGAAATATAGGATTTTCTAGGAGTTTTCGAACATCTATAAACAAATTTATTCAAATTCATACAAACATTGACATCAAATACTTATGAACTCACCAGCTTATATGCTGACCTACTCTTTCAAACCTACTTGTATTTCTCAAGGATTCAGTAATACAGGTAAACTCCAGCTTTTGGAAAAGTGATGCCAAGGCGACAGTTTTAAACTCAGTTTGTCATCATATTGTAATTTGTTTTTGCAACAAGTATCTTATAACCATATAACTTTTAAATTATATATATGATGGTTGTGTTTACTTTCTTTACTATGTATTCAATTGTTTCGATACTACATGAAGTCATCCGCCTCCGAACGATTTCGCCGTTCTGGTTTGGGGGTGTGAGACATGTGGCTTCCCCACCACATTTCCCAAGATGCTTCTTCTTGCATTTGTCACACCATTTCTCTTCGCCTCCTCCACCTCCTCTCGAACTAGACTTCGAGAATTTACCCTTTTTGCTGGACCCCGAGGGTCCATCGAACTTCCTCTTCTCACTAACCTCTGACCTCTTCAGACCTTTCTCCTTAATCTGGGTCTCAACATTTCTAGCAGCCCAGATGGCAACTTTCAATGTGGTTGCTTGCTTAACCATTGGACCATAGTCTGCTGGTAGTCCGAGGGCAAACTTGTTGACCTTAGAGAGTTCAGTTGGAACTAAATATGGGATAAGCTTCATCTTTTCCATGAAACTAGCAGCGTATTCAGCAACACTCATTTTTCCCTTCTTCAAATTCTGAAACTCATTATTGATTTCCAGAAGGTCCTGCTTAGAGCAGTATTGCAAATTGAGTTGCACCACAAAGTCTTCCCAAGACATTTTGCTCGCTTCTCCCTTGGGCATCGAGTCAGCTAAAAGCTTCCACCAACTCAACACGCCCGATTTTAACAAACGGATCGCAAGAGCGGTCTTTTGTCTATTGCTGCATTCACAACTCTCGAACATTGTCTCCATTTCGGAGATCCAGTTTATAACTTGTACCGGCATCGGGCTTCCGGATAGACATGGTGGCTTGGATGCCATGAAATCCTTGTACTTGCACCCACTCCCATCATTTCCTCCATCCTGTTTGACTCGCCTAACAATCGGTGGGCTAGCTTGACCAACAGTCCCACTAAAGTTTCCTCCTTCCGAATGCCCTTCATTCAATTCGGGCTGTTCTATCGACATTGAAGGTTCTGTTGGTTTTTGTGCATTCTAACACTCCTATGGTGTACATGCAACCTAATAAACCTTGGATCTATGTTTTCTCTATTATACATGCAAATAAGAACTTTCCAAGGCTTTAATCCTAACTAGCATATTATGAAGCTCTTATACTACAAAGTACTAGTTAGATGACATACCTTTTGATGTAGCTTGATGTCTTCAAGCTTTAAGAGCTTAGCCCCAATAGTTTGGAAGCCTCAAGTGGAATCATAAATCACCAAAACACCATGGAAGACTTTGAAAATAAGAATACTTTGGTTCTCTCTAGTGAAATCGGCTAGCCCTCTTAGTGTACTCACACTAGTGCCAATTTCACCAACCAAGGACATCTTTATGTAGTATGGAGACTAGGGTTAAACCCATGACCTTTCATTTCATATGATCCATGGGTTAAACACTCCATGGACTATCCATGAAAGCTTAGCCCAACCTAAATGAACTTGGCCCATTCCATATATATAAGATTCCATATTTAATTAGTTTATTTTGATCACTTAATTAATTCTAAATTAACTCTTGATCAATACTAATTAAATAATATGATTCCATATTAATATATTAGAACTTATAATATATTAATATAAATCATAAATATACTATTCTCAAAAGAGTATCCATATAAATTGTGTCGGTGAAGTGCAACCCAAATGGACCATGTCGGGTCGGGTCAAGTACATACAACAGTCTCCCACTTGGATAAGTCTAAAACTATTATTAGGTATGACTTGAAAACCTAACTGGTAATCGTAGCTCTTAAAGTCATTGTCGAACTCTGACCTTGTAAATGACTTGTCCATTAGATAAGGGATCATATATTCGTCCATTCTAGATATCATATGGACTGAGACATGGATTATAATAATTCTCTCTGTCCATTTGTTGTTTCCCAATTTCCGATTCATGACGACTGATTGATTGAACAACTCAAATCAGTCCTGGCTTGGCCAAGCACTCACATGTGTTATCATTAAATTATCGAGGGGCCCACAGATATCGCTTTTATCCCGAAGGCAAAAGGAATGGATAAACTTCGACTCATATGGCTTGTTCTACTACTTGTTGAATCATACACAAAGGCACCTTTTATAACATCGAGTTACCAATGCGTTTTCGTGCAATCAATGTACAACCAACTCATAGTAACAACTCATATCTCTAGGTTTGAAGAATATAAGATATTATCATCTCATGATCACTCGTGATATAATCCATGAAGTGATTTAAATGAGTGCGGGTTGAATCCAATACTCAGAACTTATGAGCACTCATGAGTGTTGTAGCACAACTTTGTCCACCAACTTGGACCTCTACAAGCCAACCCATGACAGTCTTGATTCATATCTACTTCCAACATATGACCGACTGTGGATGGTTTGAATAACTTAGTCATTCCAAAAGAATAACCTAGTTATTATGGAAGTCAAAACATGCAAAGTGAAACACAAGAATAAATGAATCTAATATGGTATCAAAACCTATGAATATAAATAAAACACTTTCTATTTATCACCACATTGATTACTCATTATTCATTGTTTCGGTCTTATCAACTTTATACTTGAATTAAAATACTAGTTGTCCCATGCTCCAAGCATGTACACTATGTTTTCTAAACACTAGTCATGCCACACACCAAGTATGCATACTATGTTTGTCTATGATCTTTACTTTGCGAAATAGACCAGTTGAACATAACTCCAATGATTCTCATTTCACAGTCCCAATTCATTACTGCAAATGCAAGAATTCCAAATTCATGCCATTTACGGAAATCTGTTAGATTCTAAACTTATATGCATTGATCCTCTTGTAATGATTATGCACAAATTCACAAAGACTTGGCAACAATCATTACAGAGTATTCCAAAGGAGATCAACTCCATGGAAACATCCTTCTTGCATTAAGTTTCCTAATCTTATAGATTGAATACTTTCTAACTTTGAAACATTTCCATATTCCATTTTGACTATCACTTCTGAACAAGAGTTGCCTCCTTACAGATTATGTCAATATGGTCCTTCCAGAATTATCATTATACTTCCAACTATTGAGCAACCAATCTTTGGTAAACCTTAGATTGTCCTCAACAATTGCTTAATCATTTTAGTCATATCCAATTCTAGACCTTTTCCCTTCTTAATGTGCCAGGCATTTGGAAAATTTTAGAAAGGATGAATATAGCACATGTAATCGATCCTATATCCAAAGCATATGGGACATGATTCATGATGTCTCACATAAAGACTAAACCAGTCTTTTGCTATAATATTTCCATTTCTATTTGCCAAGTTCTCATAATTCAGATTATGAAAAGGGATGCCGTAATCATAATCGAATTTTAGAACGCAAATAATGAACCCATATATAGAATTTCCTTATGTTGAGCCATTCCAACACGAAATTCATATATATTCTTGACTAAATATGATTGAAACCTCAATCTAGGCTTTTAGATTTGATATGAAGTATAATTTCCTCTCCCTTAATTATAGCAAAACAACTTTTTTTCCAATTGAGACCTTTTGTTTTCTATAATTAACATTGTTAACTTGCAACCTTTATCATGATTATCATGCTCCCACTAACATGATGATTATTAGCATAACACTTATGCTCCCACTAACTTTAACATGTACTCAGAAATCAGCTGGACCTCTAGAAGTCAATACTTTATTGACATTCTTACCAAAGTTCAGATTTCTAATACTAGATAGCTTTGATAAGGCTTTATCAAAATTATACACCGCATCTTAGATAGCTCACAGGTGTGTCTAAACAATTTCAGAACTATGAAAAGGGATGTCGTAATCATAGTCTAAATTGTTTAGACCTTTTGCCATTTCTCGGAAGTCAATGTTAGTGTGCCGGTTAACCACGCACGCTCCACTAACGACTTTGAGAACTGCAAATATCACAATTAAAATCTACTTAGTGAAAGAGTTTCCTTACCATCATTTTCATGAATCGAAGAGAAACCTTATGACACTTAGATTTTATGGTGTATGCGTTCTTGTCCACAAGAATTTGTCAAACCATAATCACAAGACTAGGTTAGTGACAAATCCTAACTCATATGGATTAAACTTGTGTAATCTTAACTTCTTGCCACCTGGTAGCTCAAGGGCCTGCCATTGCTTCCAAGTAGCTATGCAAACAATTGAGAACATGTAGAACTCAAATGTATAGCCAACTTAGTTGGAATGGGCACAGAAATGTCAACACGATAGGTTATAAACCTCTAGTTGTGTGCTAGTGATCAAATACAGGTTTTATTCTTGATTACATCTTGAAACCCTTTCAGGATCTTTTAGACTCCCACTGTCTCCTTGACCTATAAGACTTTTTTGCCAAATATTCAAGGAAATAGTGTGGATTCTAATCAAGACTAACACTTCACACAATTGGCCTTAGTTGGTCTTTGTTTTATCCAAAAACATCACAACTTATCAATTTCAAATGTACAAGAGTAGAAAACTTTTACTCTTACATTTTATAAGTGTTTTAAACCTTCTTTAAGACATGTCACTCAAGTTACAATCTTAGAGTATAACTCTGTGACAACCCGAAATTTCCATTTGTACGAACCTCATCTATTCAATAGAAGCTAGTTCAGTTTCAGTGATTTTCAAGCTTTTCCGAACAAGTTTGTGTACATTAGGGTTTATGTTTTAGATGATATCAGGAGAGTGGATACTCCTGGTTTTGTGAAACTTGGGCATTTCAAGTTTCATAATGTTACAGTCCAACATCAGGAATAAAAATATTTTCTGCCAAAATATTCCAGGACTATAAATAGTTTTCTGAATTAAAATAATTCATTATTCACAATTCCAAATAGAGAAAAGCCATATTCTCTCTGACGGATCTTCGGGTTTTCATCCCAGATTGTGAGTCTACTTTTCTATATGTGATTCAATACTTGTTAGGTGCTTATTAACATAAATTACATGTTTAGATTACAAGATTCGGGAGTTTACTGCCCAAGAACGTTCTTGGGGAGTAAACTCCAAAATGGAACTTAAAGGCTTCCTAGTCCCGATTCCTTATTAGACAACTTGTTTAGGGGTTAGGGTATGATCTTTGTAGGCTAGAAATCATCCAAGAATCATAAGTCATTGGATTTTACGGCCAAGGAACTTCCTTGGGCCGTAAACCCCTTTTCAAGGGCTTAAGTGCCCTAAACTTCCCCCTAATGCTTAAGGACTTTACCCACTAGTACTTGTGCTTATTTAGAACATCAAAAACTCATCAAAATCACAAGTTTGTAGGCGTTTACGGCCAAGAACCCCTCTTGGGCCGTAAACCCCTTTTTGTAGGGTAAAAATCATTCCAAGCACACCTTAGGCCTTAAGACAATTTACCTTGAATACTTGGGACTAGAATGGAGAGTTGAACACGTAAAAACCACTCCTTGAAAGGAGTTTACGGCCAAGGAACATATCTTGGGCCGTAAACACCAAGTGAAGGCACAAAAATGTGCCTCTTGTCCCCATAAGCCTTAGATAAATTCATGGAAGCCATCCTTGATGTTTAAGTGCCTCAAAACAATTAAAAGCCATCACCCCATAGGAATTTACGGCCGTAAACTCTAGGGTGAATGGACTTTAGGCCGTAAAGTCCACAATGGAGTATTCTAGAGCCTTAAACTACTTCATGTGTTATTCCAACAAAGCTAGGAGTGTTCTAGAAGCAAGATAGCACCACAAAACACCCAAAACCACCATTTGAGGAGTTCACGGCCATAAACCCATGAGTTTACGGCCGTAAAATCCAAGGTGTGGGGTTTGTTGGGTGGTGAACTCCTATACAAGGCCATTTGATGTTTCAAACCCTTTTGCCTTGTCCCGTAGCAACTTAGATGCAACCATTTGGACCTTAAACACTTATAAAAGTGTTTAAATGTTTTCCTAAGTGTCTTAACTTATTTAATTAAGTTATTATTTGTCTAATTAGTTATATATATGCTTATTATATGATAACTAGGCTCGTGCGTGTAAACCAGTCTCCGTTTGCCACCTAGCACGGTAGCCGACACTGCAATACAAACGACTCACCACAAGTGAGTGCATACCCCTTGAATCAACCTTTGAAATGATTTTAAATGTTTTATAACACTTTATGGGGGGGATACAAGTCAAATACTTATAAGTTATTGCTTCAATCACATGTGATTGCATTTAATCACATGTGATTAATAACTAGGAAAACAACGATTTTTACCACTGTTCAAACTGTTTTTCAAACTACTTCACTTTGAAATGTTTTACAAACTGTTTTACTATCCAAACCTATTTATAGACTGTGATTCAAACAAATGCTTCTTATACTTAAACTGTTTTATCAACTTATGCCTTCAAAATGTTTTATGGATCGACATCAAGTCAATCTTCTCTTGAAATTATATTTATGCTTCAAATGTTTTATGAAAACTTATTTATGCTTTTATATATCCAATTGCATGCCCATATATGTATAGATATATAAATAATGTTCAAAGGGCTTAGGAAGGCCACCCGCCCTATTTCCTTTTCCTCGATTTGGATGTGGTCTGGTGGGATTTCGGGTGACCATCCGAAGGTCGTTTCCATATTACTTATATATCATATATACATGTATAGACATAAATGTATTTCCATATTCATACTCATCAGTACATCATTAGCTGGTTACCATCGGGGTAACACAGGACAATACATATACAGATATACTAGAAACAATACATATACAGATATACTAGAAACAATACATATACAGATATACTAGAAACAATACATATACAGATATACTAGAAGCAATACATATACAGATATACTAGAAACAAGTACATATACAGATATACTAGAAACAAGTACATATACAGGTATACTAGAACGAGAAACATTACATATACATGAATACGATATCAATTGTGATCCACTGTGTCGGAGCATGCCTTAAATGTCATGGCCCGAGTTGTAGCCAGAATTCTCTTGGAGGGAGAGCGTGAGTTTGCGTATAGATCTATACTGGATTGACTATCCTACACCTTGCTGCTAGCTACAGCCGGACCTGCAGGTCTGCGGGTGCCAAACGTCATTTCTTTATTTACGACCATTCATTATGTCGTTGTTACCAGTCGATAGCATGGTGCAATTTATCACAATATACCTTAATATAAATCCGGTTTAAGGTAGTAGTATTTAGTACATCAGTAGTCTTATTATACAAAGCTACAATACTACAATGATTTACCCATTACATATTTTAGTGATAACATCACTTAAACATTAATGTACAAACTATATTTTTAACAAATGATAGTTATACTTGAGTAATTACACACTTTACAACAGACAAGTTTACAAAACAGTCTAGCCTTGGTAGAAGGTTACTTTTATAGAAAATATAGGATTTTCTGAGAGATTCAAACTTTTACAAACACTTTCAAACATTTGCTTACATTTTTACAAACTTATACATTGAGACAGGTTCAAACGTTTTTACAAGAAACATTGACACTAAAATACTTATGAACTCACCAGCTTAATGCTGATAAACTCTTTCAAAATAACTTGTATTCTCAGGTCATCAGTAGACAGGTACCGAGGCCAGCTTTTGAGAAGATGGAGTGCATTCAAGACTCATCTCATATTATTTTGTGTTACATTACTTTTGGTGTCTATAGCTGTACAGAACACACTTGTATTAAAATTATATATTTAATGCAATGGATGATGTTGTTTACTTATTTACATTTACTGTGTTGTGATACTATACATGACATCCTCCGCCCCAGAACGTTTCCGCCATTCTTGGTTTTAGGGTGTGACAGATTGGTATCAGAGCATTGTTTATAGTGAATCGAGTATATCAACCCATAAAAGATATACTAATCTATAAACCCAAAAGAGACTAAAACACTCTGACCAAGAGGCTATACTTTAAATAATAAAATATTTAATTAAGTATACTAGCCTGCATTCATACTAAAATCAGTGTCACAATGACAAGAACAAAAGTATTACGATTGTTGAATATCACAAGTGAGCTCGGGGATGTATGGTCAGTCCTGGGAATGGCATAGCCTGATCAACTATGCTGGTCCTAGGAGTAATTAGCATATGCCCTAGAATGGTTGTGATATGTTAACAAGTCTAAAAACTTACCAACAATACCACAAGAAGATCAGTAGAACTTAAAACTTAAAATACAATAGGTGTATTTTGTGCTACTAGTTACACGTATACTATATTCTTATACATCTCTTCTCGCGTAGATCTAAATGGCTGGATTCCATCATGGCGACCCGTACTTTCCCAATGAAGGCAATGCCGGGTGGATCGATGAAGAGCCCGAAGATGAGCATTCAATCCCTTTGGATGATCACCTCGCAGAAGGCTTTTCTGATGGATCTGACTCCGAGCCTGAAGTCAACAACCTACCGCTTGTAGGTCAAGCCCCGAACAACAACCCTCGACCAGCGTTTCCAGGTCCTACACCCATGTGGGCAAACAATCTGAATCACTGGAGTGATGAGCAAGGTCAGCCCTTACCATACTTTGGGGATCGAACCTTTTACAACATCAGTGATGGTGGCTCTGCTGACAGAGCTCTGCCGGTAATCATCCGCAGAATAGCTCGTAATGTCGAGCAAGGTCGAGCAGCCATCGACCGGGTCATGGAGGTTGATGCCAACTCAGGTGTCAACACCGTCCGCATTCGCCGTCTTGAAGAAGACATGGAACGGACCCAGAGAACCAACGAAACTCTGCAGCAACAGCTGGCTGCCTCCCGTACTGAAGTCTTAGAACTTCGAGCTCGTCAGAGAACTCAGGACCGACACCTTCAAGAGGTGTTTCGCCAAGTGTCCGACCTCAGGGCTCGCCCGAGGAATTCCCATCGCCATTAGATGATGTCTAGTACATCTCTGTCTTTTGATTTAGGGATAGCCTTGAACTGATGTGCTCTAAGTAGCACTTGTCTGTAAAATATTCCTAACTTTCGATACTCTAATTAGGAATCTGGGACTGTCAGTATTGTCCTTATGGTATGATGTAAGACCTACGGTTAGGTCGATTTTCCTTGAACTTATTACATCAGTAATACCCGTACTATTGAAATCTATCTAATCTATGGGAAAAATTTGTACACTTGTGTATTCCTACTAATATTTCTTATTGTGATTTCAAACACTCATTCAACTGTTGGGCTATGGTTAGTTAGTCCATGGGTCACTCTCACGTTGCTTACAAATTGATTCTTACCATCCTTCTTGTCTTTATAAACTTATAGCTGAAGGATGCCTCCTCGCAAGTCTCCCAGGAATAGGAATAATCCTGTACCTCCACCGCCTCCACCACCTGCGGTCATCGATACTGCAGCCCTGAATGATGCCGTAGCTGCAGCAGTGGCAACTGCCATGGCTCAGTATCACTCATCCGATGCTAGCAGAGGTGGAACCCCTGTTGAATCTATCCCAGTTGAAATCCCTGTGCGCTCGAGAGAGTGCTCTTACAAGGATTTCACAAACTGCAAGCCGAAGCCTTTCTATGGCACCAGCGGAGTCATTGCTCACTCGCAATGGTTCGAGAAGACTGAATCAGTCTTCGAAATCTGTTCGTGCCCTGCTGCATGCAAAGTGAAATATGCCGCATGCACCTTTGAGGGTAAAGCCCTAACGTGGTGGAACGGCCACGTCAAAGCCCTAACTCTCGTCGTGGCTAACGACATGGGCTGGGAAACGATGAAGGACCTCATGACCGAGGAATACTGCCCGAGGGGCGAAGTCCAGAAGTTAGAACATGAACTCTGGAATCTGACCATGAAGGGCACCGATGTGATCGCTTACACTGCCCGCTTTAGCGAACTGGTGGCCCTATGCCCCAATATGGTTCCCACTGAAGGGAAAAAGATTGAACGGTATGTATGGGGGCTAATGCCTCCGTACCAGGGGAATGTCTTAGCATCCAACCCCGCTACTTTCGACAGTGCCAAGCGATTGGCACAAAGACTTATTGACCATGGAGTCAAGACCCCTGCATCCACAACCACCCAAGCCATCCCAGAACCCTCCAAACCCGCTGGCAACAAGCGGAAGTTCTGGGATGAGAAGAAGAAGCAACGAGCTTCAAAGAAACAGCAAATCGTGGCAGTACATGCTGCGGTAGCCCCTACTGCTGTTACTGCTCCGGGGAAGCAGTATGCTGGAAGTTTGCCGAAGTGCAACAAATGCAACTTCCACCATAACGGCGCCTGCCGTGAAATGCAGTGTGCTAACTGCCACAGAAAAGGACACATCGTCCGATTCTGTAAGTTCCCGGCGCAACCGATCTCCCAAGTTCCTGGCTCAGGCGCGAGCCCAACTTGCTATGGATGTGGCGAAACAGGCCACTTTAAGAGGGACTGCCCTAAGGCGAGGAATACTGGAGGAGCAGGGAGGGTACTAGCAATAGGCCACGGGGAAGCAGTCGCTGACCCGACAGTGGTGACTGGTACGTTCCTCCTTGATAACTCCTATGCATGCATTCTGTTCGATAGTGGAGCGGAGCGAAGCTTCGTAAACCACAAATTTGCTCGCATGCTTAAGCAACAACCACACGCACTTAATGAACAATTCACAGTAGAAATGGCCAATGGGAAAACTGAAAGTACTAATAGCATATACTTAGGTTGTCTTCTAACCTTAGATAACCATTCATTCCCAATCGACCTTATGCCGGTCTCAATAAAAAGTTTCGACGTTATTATCGGCATGGATTGGTTAAGTCTTCATCGCGCCGACATCATGTGCTACGAGAAAGCAGTCCGTCTAAACCTCCCGTCTAACGAAACTCTTATAGTCTACGGCGACAAACCTGGTGCGAGTCTTCGCATTATATCTTGTATTCAAGCACAAAAATATCTGCTCAAAGAATACCACGCATTCCTTGCTCACGTCGTCGACACGAACCTAGAAACAAAAGAACTAAAGAACCTCCCAGTAGTGAGCGACTTTCCCGACAGTTTCCCAGAAGAACTACCCAGGTTACCTCCGCAACGACAAGTTGAGTTCAGAATCGACTTAGTCCCAGGAGCTACCCCAGTAGCCAAGTCGCCCTACCGATTAGCACCAACCGAGATGCAAGAACTCTCTGGTCAACTTAACGAACTGCTCAACAAGGGCTTTATAAGACCAAGTTTCTCTTTTTGGGGAGCACCGGTCTTGTTCGTTAAGAAGAAAGACGGATCATTCCGTATGTGTATTGACTACAAAGAACTCAACAAATTGACGATCAAAAATCGTTATCCTCTACCACGCATAGATGATCTATTCGACCAACTACAAGGGGCGAACTATTTTTCCAAGATTGATCTGAGATCCGGATATCACCAGTTACGAGTGCTAGAGGAGGATGTACCGAAGACAGCCTTCTGAACTCGTTACGGACACTACGAGTTCGTGGTGATGCCATTCGGATTGACCAATGCGCCCGCAGTCTTCATGGATCTGATGAATAGAGTATGTCGACCTTAATTAGATCAGTTCATCATCGTTTTCATTGACGACATCCTGATTTACTCCCGAAGTAAGAAGGAGCATGGTGATCATCTACGACAAGTTCTAGAGACATTACGAAAGGAGAAACTTTATGCGAAGTTCTCGAAATGTGAATTTTGGATCCGAAGAGTCGAATTCTTAGGACACGTGGTAAGCGAAGAGGGAATCCACGAGGACCCATCCAAAATAAAAGCCATTGAGAACTGGTCAGCACCAAAGACACCTACAGAAATTCGTCAATTTCTAGGTCTCGCTGGCTACTACCGTAGGTTCATTCAGAACTTCTCCCGAATAGCGAAGCCTCTTACGACCCTGACCCAGAAAGGCGTGGCCTTTGACTGGGAAGAGAAGCAAGAAAGAGCTTTCCAAACGCTCAAACGAGCCTTGTGCACCGCACCAATACTATCCTTTCCAGAAGGAATAGAAGACTTCATAGTCTGTTGCGATGCATCCAATCAAGGACTCGGATGTGTTCTGATGCAGCGAGGTAAGGTCATCGCCTACGCCTCGAGACAGTTGAAGATACATGAGATTAACTACACGACCCACGATCTTGAACTAGGAGCAGTAGTGTTTGCTCTGAAGATCTGGAGACATTACTTGTATGGAACGAAGAGCACTATCTTTACCGACCACAAGAGTTTACAACACATTTTCGATCAGAAGGAGCTCAACATGAGACAACGACGGTGGGTCGAGCTACTCAGTGACTACGAATGCGATATTCGTTATCATCCGGGTAAAGCCAACGTAGTAGCAGACGCCCTAAGTCGGAAAGAATATTCTGGTCGCAAGGTCAAGTCATTATCAATAACCATCCATTCACACTTGACTAAGCAAATTCAGGCGGCTCAGCTTGAGGCCATGAAACCTGAAAATGTGTCGAGTGAATCCCTTAGGGGAATGGACAAGAACTTCGAAGCCAAGGGTGACGGAGCTTTATATTTCATGAACCGAATCTGGACACCGAAACACGGTGGGTTCCGAGACTTGGTCATGACCGAGGCGCACAACACTCGGTATTCCGTCCACCCAGGTTCAGATAAGATGTATCTGGATCTTAAAAAGCTATACTGGTGGCCTAATATGAAAGCAGAGATTGCTACCTTCGTAAGTAAATGCCTTACTTGCGCGAAGGTTAAGGTCGAGTACCAGAAGCCCTCTGGTTTACTGCAACAACCAAAGATTCCAGAATGGAAGTGGGAGCGGATCACTATGGATTTCATAACCAAGTTGCCCAAGACAACGGGTGGACTTGACACCATATGGGTCATCGTTGATAGATTGACCAAGTCTGCACACTTCCTGCCTATCAAAGAAACCGACAAGATGGAGAAACTTACGAGAACATACATTAGGGAAATTGTACGGTTGCATGGTGTACCTATTTCCATTATCTCCGATAGAGATAGTAGGTTCACCTCAAGATTTTGGCAATCCCTACAACATTCCCTAGGAACAAGGCTGGACATGAGCACAGCCTACCATCCACAGACCGACGGACAGAGTGAGAGAACCATCCAAACGCTGGAAGATATGTTGCGAGCCTGTGTGATTGATTTTGGGAAAGCATGGGATACTCATTTACCCCTTGTCGAATTTTCCTATAATAACAGTTATCACACAAGCATCAAGGCTGCTCCATTCGAAGCTCTCTACGGCCGCAAGTGCAGATCCCCTCTGTGCTGGGCTGAGGTTGGTGATACCCAATTAGCAAGAGGGCAAGCTTCCGACAGTACTCTCACCGGTCCGGAAATCATTCGGGAAACGACAGAGAAAATCATTCAGATCCGTGAACGATTGAAAGCCTCTAGAGACCGATAGAAGAGCTACGCCGATAAACAAAGAAAACCTTTGGAGTTTCAGGTGGGAGACCGAGTCCTTCTCAAAGTCTCACCCTGGAAAGGCTTGGTACGCTTCGGCAAGCGTGGGAAGCTTAATCCGAGGTACATAGGGCCTTTCGAGATTCTTGCCAGAGTCGGCCCCGTAGCTTACAAAGTCGACCTACCCGACACACTTCGTAACGTACATTCTACATTCCACGTATCTAACTTGAAAAAGTGTCTGTCTGACAAGACTCTCGTAATCCCACTCGACGAGATCGAGATCAACGAGAGCCTCAACTTCGTGGAAGAACCTGAAGAGATCATGGACCGTGAGGTCAAGCAGATGAAACAAAGTCGTATCCCTATCGTGAAGGTTCGCTGGAACGCCAAGCGAGGACCAGAATTCACTTGGGAACGCGAGGATCAGATGAAGTTGAAATACCCTCATCTTTTCACTTAATTGTTTGTAACTCTTATTTGCTTAAATTCTAATTTCGGGACGAAATTCCCTCTAACGGGGGGATGATGTGACAACCCGAAATTTCCATTTGTACGAACCTCATCTATTCAATAGAAGCTAGTTCAGTTTCAATGATTTTCAAGCTTTTCCGAACAAGTTTGTGTACATTAGGGTTTATGTTTTAGATGATATCAGGAGAGTGGATACTCCTGGTTTTGTGAAACTTGGGCATTTCAAGTTTCATAATGTTACAGTCCAACATCAGGAATAAAAATATTTTCTGCCAAAATATTCCAGGACTATAAATAGTTTTCTGAATTAAAATAATTCATTATTCACAATTCCAAATAGAGAAAAGCCATATTCTCTCTGACGGATCTTCGGGTTTTCATCCCAGATTGTGAGTCTACTTTTCTATATGAGATTCAATACTTGTTAGGTGCTTATTAACATAAATTACATGTTTAGATTACAAGATTCGGGAGTTTACCGCCCAAGAACGTTCTTGGGGAGTAAACTCCAAAATGGAACTTAAAGGCTTCCTAGTCCCGATTCCTTATTAGACAACTTGTTTAGGGGTTAGGGTATGATCTTTGTAGGCTAGAAATCATCCAAGAATCATAAGTCATTGGATTTTACGGCCAAGGAACTTCCTTGGGCCGTAAACCCCTTTTCAAGGGCTTAAGTGCCCTAAACTTCCCCCTAATGCTTAAGGACTTTACCCACTAGTACTTGTGCTTATTTAGAACATCAAAAACTCATCAAAATCACAAGTTTGTAGGAGTTTACGGCCAAGAACCCCTCTTGGGCCGTAAACCCCTTTTTGTAGGGTAAAAATCATTCCAAGCACACCTTAGGCCTTAAGACAATTTACCTTGAATACTTGGGACTAGAATGGAGAGTTGAACACATAAAAAACACTCCTTGAAAGGAGTTTACGGCCAAGGAACATATCTTGGGCCGTAAACACCAAGTGAAGGCACAAAAATGTGCCTCTTGTCCCCATAAGCCTTAGATAAATTCATGGAAGCCATCCTTGATGTTTAAGTGCCTCAAAACAATTAAAAGCCATCACCCCATAGGAGTTTACGGCCGTAAACTCTAGGGTGAATGGACTTTAGGCCGTAAAGTCCACAATGGAGTATTCTAGAGCCTTAAACTACTTCATGTGTTATTCCAACAAAGCTAGGAGTGTTCTAGAAGCAAGATAGCACCACAAAACACCCAAAACCACCATTTGAGGAGTTCACGGCCATAAACCCATGAGTTTACGGCCGTAAAATCCAAGGTGTGGGGTTTGTTGGGTGGTGAACTCCTATACAAGGCCATTTGATGTTTCAAACCCTTTTGCCTTGTCCCGTAGCAACTTAGATGCAACCATTTGGACCTTAAACACTTATAAAAGTGTTTAAATGTTTTCCTAAGTGTCTTAACTTATTTAATTAAGTTATTATTTGTCTAATTAGTTATATATATGCTTATTATATGATAACTAGGCTCGTGCGTGTAAACCAGTCTCCGTTTGCCACCTAGCACGGTAGCCGACACTGCAATACAAACGACTCACCACAAGTGAGTGCATACCCCTTGAATCAACCTTTGAAATGATTTTAAATGTTTTATAACACTTTATGGGGGGGATACAAGTCAAATACTTATAAGTTATTGCTTCAATCACATGTGATTGCATTTAATCACATGTGATTAATAACTAGGAAAACAACGATTTTTACCACTGTTCAAACTGTTTTTCAAACTACTTCACTTTGAAATGTTTTACAAACTGTTTTACTATCCAAACCTATTTATAGACTGTGATTCAAACAAATGCTTCTTATACTTAAACTGTTTTATCAACTTATGCCTTCAAAATGTTTTATGGATCGACATCAAGTCAATCTTCTCTTGAAATTATATTTATGCTTCAAATGTTTTATGAAAACTTATTTATGCTTTTATATATCCAATTGCATGCCCATATATGTATAGATATATAAATAATGTTCAAAGGGCTTAGGAAGGCCACCCGCCCTATTTCCTTTTCCTCGATTTGGATGTGGTCTGGTGGGATTTCGGGTGACCATCCGAAGGTCGTTTCCATATTACTTATATATCATATATACATGTATAGACATAAATGTACTTCCATATTCATACTCATCAGTACATCATTAGCTGGTTACCATCGGGGTAACACAGGACAATACATATACAGATATACTAGAAACAATACATATACAGATATACTAGAAACAATACATATACAGATATACTAGAAACAATACATATACAGATATACTAGAAGCAATACATATACAGATATACTAGAAACAAGTACATATACAGATATACTAGAAACAAGTACATATACAGGTATACTAGAACGAGAAACATTACATATACATGAATACGATATCAATTGTGATCCACTGTGTCGGAGCATGCATTAAATGTCATGGCTCGAGTTGTAGCCAGAATTCTCTTGGAGGGAGAGCGTGAGTTTGCGTATAGATCTATACTGGATTGACTATCCTACACCTTGCTGCTAGCTACAGCCGGACCTGCAGGTCTGCGGGTGCCAAACGTCATTTCTTTATTTACGACCATTCATTATGTCGCTGTTACCAGTCGATAGCATGGTGCAATTTATCACAATATACCTTAATATAAATCCGGTTTAAGGTAGTAGTATTTAGTACATCAGTAGTCTTATTATACAAAGCTACAATACTACAATGATTTACCCATTACATATTTTAGTGATAACATCACTTAAACATTAATGTACAAACTATATTTTTAACAAATGATAGTTATACTTGGGTAATTACACACTTTACAACAGACAAGTTTACAAAACAATCTAGCCTTGGTAGAAGGTTACTTTTATAGAAAATATAGGATTTTCTGAGAGATTCAAACTTTTACAAACACTTTCAAACATTTGCTTACATTTTTACAAACTTATACATTGAGACAGGTTCAAACGTTTTTACAAGAAACATTGACACTAAAATACTTATGAACTCACCAGCTTAATGCTGATAAACTCTTTCAAAATAACTTGTATTCTCAGGTCATCAGTAGACAGGTACCGAGGCCAGCTTTTGAGAAGATGGAGTGCATTCAAGACTCATCTCATATTATTTTGTGTTACATTATTTTTGGTGTCTATAGCTGTACAGAAAACACTTGTATTAAAATTATATATTTAATGCAATGGATGATGTTGTTTACTTATTTACATTTACTGTGTTGTGATACTATACATGACGTCCTCCGCCCTAGAACGTTTCCGCCATTCTTGGTTTTGGGGTGTGACAAACTCTATGAATTGTTTTTTTTTTTGGAACGAACTATGAATCATCTTCTTGACATAACCACTTCAACAATTCATAACTCCTGTTCTTAACTATCATAATGCACTTAGAGGATGAATTGTGATAGGGTCTCAAAATCATTAAGATGATCTTAAAATATGATACTAAAGTACTCTCCCATCTTTTCAGATTTGAGAAACTTTTATCCTTCTGTCTAATTTGATTCTTCTTATTCGTTCTGTCATACATTGAAATTATTTCAATGTTTCAGAATTATACTTAAGCTTGTAAGTATAATCATATTTACTAAACCTTAGTAAATCATGACGAATAGTCTTATCCATCTTTTGTGGTGGACTCTGACAAGCGCACAAGAAAGTGTACTTGATCCCTTAGTCCTTCTCTTGAGTCGCTTTCTTAATTAGTTTAAAGTCTTCCATAACTTGTCCTCAAGTTATGGAACTTGAAGAGTTTTTGGATTAAAACTACTTTAAACACATAAGTTATGGAATTAATTAGTTCTGAACAGTTTCAAAACTTGCCCTCAAGTTTTGGAATTTGTAAAGTTTTCTCTTATGAATACTTTAATTCCAAGTTAGCCCTTAGAATTTAAAAGTTAAAATTCAACCCTTATACTTTATAATATTATAAGTTAATAATATTTATATATATATAAGAGCAAGTCAGTCTTACCGTTAGTAGGCCTCATTCACGAAGCCGTACTATAAGGGAGGTATAAGGTTACTGCCTATAAAATGGCAATTTAATGGGTGTCCACTCTCACCCACCGCTTCCTTGACCGGTGGAGGGTCGTTAGCCAAACGGGTTTGACAGGACTGTAATTCTCCCTTCATTAAAGGTATTAATGATAAATACTAAGTAACTAAACTCTTAATAATACCCACTCTTAGTTACTTAGGAAAATGTGAATAAGGTGCTAATCCATGAAATTACACTTTGCACTTTGTTTAAGTCGGTTAGTGGAGCGTGTGTGGTTAACCGTCACACTAACTCGTATTTAACAAGGTAGGCAAAGGGTAACTTAATGTTTATCATAGTATCGATGGAGCGTGTGTGGTTAAACGGCACATCGATTGAGGGGTGAACACTTAAGGGTATCAATTAATTTGCATGGTTACTTCACACCTTGTTTTGTGATCCTCGGCATCCCAGTCACAAAACCTTAAGGGCACACTCGAGATTGAAACATGCCATTGAGCAATTCAATGAATCTCAAAGATCTAGGAGTTTCAAATCCAATTAAAACCTAATAATACATTTCGTTTATCTTGGTGGAAATTGGTGAATCGTTATTCACCTACCTTCAAATATTTTATAGCTTCGATTATGGCATCCCTCTTCCAAGTTATAAAAATATTGTGTTGGGTCCTAGCCTTAATATTTCATATTGGGTGTCATATTAAGGACTTTAGATCAATTATCTTGAATATCTCCTAAAATATCTCTGGTTTAGACATTTATGATCTTCCCAAATCTCTTGAAACAAGCTTCCTAAATGAAGATGATGTCCCATGGAAATCATACTTCTTTCACCTCCTCCAATTATTCTCCCTAACCCACAAGTTCTTGAAAAGTTTAAGGTCACTCAAGCCCTATTGGCAAGCAAAGGTATATGTGTGATCACATCTTGGAGATGTAATCACATATTGACAAGCCGGGAGAGTTGGGTGTCAAAGTCTTGAGAAAGTTGGTGGCTCAACTACTTTCTAAGTCTCATAGTGAGTTCCTTTGGGACTCCTATGAAACAGACTAAGACAAGACCCTTAATGATCTTATCCATTTGCTAAAATCAACTTCCTTAAGGCTCTCTCTTCCCAATGGAAAGGGATCGGCCATAGTCAATTCAGTTGACCAAATGCTAAAGAGAAATGCTAAGTCTGTGATAGTCCCATGTACCATTATCAAAGAGTCCATATGTTTATATTGCAAAAGGAAGGGGCATTAGTTGCGAAGCTGCCAATTTTACCTAAGGATGGTAAAGTCAATAAGTTTGACATTATTTCAGGTAAAATCCACTATCTAACTCTGCTAAGTTTCTATTATGAGATTCTTGATACATGATGTGACTGGGTCACATGTTGATGTTTTAAGAATCAAAGAAAAGTAAAGAAACTTAAAGAAAGAATATGTTGAATCTGATCATGTAGATGGATTTCTATCGCATAGTTTGAAGATTGGATTCTTGAGCTACTTCTTAGGAGTTATGATATTTTGCCTTAGGAATCTCTGAAAATTTTTGTTGCTTATAGGATTCCATTAATAGCAAGAGTGGAAATATGAAATTGATTCTTTCATTTGTGGTAATGTCTAAATTTACCAAATAAGGAAAGATTCTCATCACCCGAGTTTCAATTGGAGCGGAACTTGGAATCATGCAAGTTGTATAGCATGACGAATGAGAACTTTCAAGTATTGGAAAATTAAGACTAATTACATGTTCACATGGATGTGTGAGTCAAGTAATGGACTAAGGGATCGAGTACACATTCTTGTGCACTGGTCAAGTCCACCACAAAAGATCGATAGGACTATTCGTCATAGTTTACTAAAGCTTAGTAAATATGATTATACTTACAAGCTTAAGTGTAACTCTGAGACATTGGAAAAGGTTCCAATGTATGGCAGAACGAATAAGAAGAATCAAATTAGGCAGAAGGATAAAATTTTCTCAAATCTGAAAAGATGGGAGAGTACTTTAGTATCAGTTTTGTGATCATCTTAATGATTAAGAAACCATAGCACAATTAGTTCTCTAAGGAAGTCTTAGTGAATTCTTATGACTAAGAAGAGGGATCTTGAATTGTTGAAATGGTTAAATCAAGAAGATGAGTCATACTTCGTTCCAATACAAGTCTTAGAGTCATACTCCAAGATTGTAATTTGAGTGACATGTCTCAAAGAAGGTTTAAAACACTTGTCAAATGTAAGAGTAAAAGTTTTCTACTCTTGTACATTTGAAATTGGTAAGTTGTGATGTTTTGGATAAAACAAAGACCAACTCAGGCCAATTGTGTGAAGTGTTTGTCTTGATTAGAATCCACACTATCTCTTGAATATCTGACAAGAAAGTCTTATATGTCAAGAGGACAGTGGGAGTCTTAAAGGTCTTGAAAGTCTCAAGAACTAATCAAGAATAAAACCTGAAGTTCTTCACTAGCACACGACTTGAGGTTTATAACCTATCGTGTTGACATATTTTGTGCCCATTCCAGTTAAAGTTGGCTTTGCATATGAGTTCTTAGAGTTCTCAATTTGTTGCACAACAACTTGGAAGCAATGGCAGGCCCTTGAGCTGCCAGGTGGCAAGAAATTAAGATTGAGTTCAGTCCATATGATAATTCACATGGATAAGAACACATACACCAGTAAATCTAAGTGTCATAAGGTTTCTCTCCGATTCGTGAAAATGATTGTGAGGAAACACTTTCACTAATTAGATTTTAGCTAGATAGCAATTGTAATATTTGCATTCTCAAAGTCGTTAGTCGAGCGTGTGTGGTTTACCGGCACACTAACCTGGACTTGTGAGAAGTGGCAAAAAGGTCTAACTATTATGATTACGGCATCCCTCTTCATAATTGTTTAGACACACAAGTGTGCTATCTAAGGGAAGGTGTATGATTTTGATAAAGTTTTATCAAAACAATCTAGTATCAGAAATCTGAACTTTGGTAAGAAAGTCAGCTGATTTCTGAGTACATGTCAAAGCTAGTGGGAGCATAAGTGTTATGCTAATAATCATCATGTTAGTGGGAGCATGATAATTATGATAAGTATTGCAAGTTAGCAATGTTAGGTATAGAAAACAAAAGGTTTCAATTGGGAAAAAGTTGTTTTGTTATAATTAAGGGAGAGGAAATTATACTTCATCTCAAATCGAAAAGCTTAGATTGAGGTTTTAATCGCATTTAGTCAAGAATATACATATATATATATATATATATATATATATATATATATATATATATATGAATGTTATGTTGGAATGGCTCAACATAAGAAAATTCTATATATGGGTCCATTATTTGCGTTCTAAAATTTGATTATGATTACGGCATCCCTTTTCATAATCTGAATTATGAGAACTTGGCAAATAGAAATGGAAATATTATAGCAAAAGACTGGTTTAGTCTTTATGTGAGACATCATGAATCGTGTCCCATATGCTTCGGATATAGGATCGATTATTCATCCTTTCTAAAATTTTCCAAATGCCTGGGGCATTAAGAAGGGGAAAGTTCTAGAATTGGATATGACTAAAAGGATTAAACAATTGTCGAGGACAATCTAAGGTTTACCAAAGATTGGTTGCTTATGGACAGTTGGAAGTATAGTGATAATTCTGGAAGGACCATATTGACATAATCTGTAAGGAGGCAACTCTTGTTCAGAAGTGATAGTCAAAATGGAATCTGGAAATGTTTCAAAGTTAGAAATTATTCAATCTGTGTAAGATTAGGAAACTTAATGCAAGAAGGATGTTTCCAAGGAGCTGATCTCCTTTGGAATGCTTTGTAATGGTTGTTGTCAAGTCTTTCTGACTTTGTGCATAATCATTACAAGAAGATCAATGCATATAAGTTTAGAATCTAACAGATTTCCGTAAATGGCATGAATTTGGAATTCTTGCATTTGCAGTAAGGATTTGGGACTGTGAAAGAGGATCATTGGAGTTATGTTCAATTGATCTAATTCACAAAGTGAAGATCATAGACAAACAGAGTATGCATACTTGGTGTGTGGCATGACTAGTGTTTAGAAAACATAGTGTACATGCTTGGAGCATGGGACTACTATTGTTTTAAATTCAAGAATAAAGTTGATAGTTGAAACAATATACAATGAATAATGTGTAATCATATGGTGATAAATAAAAGGTGTTTTATTTATATTCATAGGTTTTGATACCATATTAGATTCTATTATTATTGTGTTTCATTTTGCATGTTTTGACATCCAGAATAACTAGTTTGTTCTTCCTGAATGACTAAGTTATTCAAACCATCCACTGTCGGTCATATGTTGGAAGTACATATGAATTAAGACTGTCATGGGTTGGCTTGTAGAGATCTAAGATGTTGGACAAAGGGCTACAACACTCATGAGTGCTCATAATTTCTGAGTATTGGATTCAACCCGCGCTCATTGGAATCACTTCATGGATTTTATCATGAGTGATCATGAGATGATAATATCTTATATTCTTCAAACCTAGAGATATGAGTTGTTACTATGAGTTGGTTATACATTGATTGCACGAAAACGCATACGGTAACTCAGTGTTATAAAACGTGCCTTTGAGTATAATTCAACAAGTAGTAGAACAAGCCATATGAGTCGAAGTTTATCCATTCCTTTTACCTTCGGGATAAAAGCGATATCTGTGGGCCCCTCGATGATTTGATGATGAAAAATGGAAGTGCTCGGCCGGGCCAGGACTGATTTGATTTGTTCAATTAGTCAGTCGTCATAAATCGGAAATCGGGAAACAACAAATGGACAGAGAGAATGATTATAATCCATGTCTCAGTCCATATGATATCTAGAATGGAGGAAAATATGATCCCTTAACTAATGGACAAGTCATTGACAAAGGTCAGAGTTCATCTACAATGTCAAAGTTCGACAGAAGCTTTTGAGAGCTACGATTGCCAGTCGGTTCTTGAAGTCACACGCAATAATAGTTTTAGACTTATCCAAGTGGGAGACTGTTGGATTAATGTCTAAGTCCATAACTATAATTGGTAAGACTTGACCCGACCCAGCATGGTCCATTTGGGTTGCATGGCATCATGCATTTGGATAGACTATAATGAGAGAAATAACACTTAAGGATTATTAATATATTATAAGTTCTAATATATTAATAGGATTATTTAATTAGTATTGATCAAGAATTAATCTAGGATTAATTAAGTGATCAAAAGAAGAATAATTAAATATATGGGTTGATTGTGTAAATCATCCATACTTGTATGGTGGGCTAATGCTCCATGGATTATCAAGTTGGGCTAAAACCCATAGGATGCTCCATGGTGTATTTGAACCCATGGATCCAAGGAAATGGAAAGTCATGACATGTAGCGTTTACCCTAATTGTAACACTATATAAATATCATACTCTTGGAAAAATCAGCGACTATGTAAGATAGAGAAGGGCTAGCCGATTTCAAGTGTTCTACATTTCTCTCAAGGTTATTCCAAAAGCATATGATGTTGTGTGAACCATTTGAGGTGTCACACTTGGGGCACTAGGCACTCAAGCTTCATGAAGATATTCTACATCAAAGAGGTATGTATTCTATCTTGTTATATTCATTGTTTTGTATGCTAGATTAGGATAATACCTTGGAAGTTCATATTTGCATGTATAATAGAGAAAACATAGATCTAAGGTATTTAGGGTTGCATGTACACTTAGGAGTGTTAGAATGCTCAAAACCCAACAAAACACTCCATGGACTATCCATGAAAGCTTAGCCCAACCTAAATGAACTTAGCCCATTCCACATATATAAGAGTCCATATTTAATTAGTTCATTTTGATCACTTAATTAATTCTAAATTAAGTCTTGATCAATACTAATTAAATAATATGATTCCATATTAATATAGTAGAACTTATAATATATTAATATAAATCATAAACATACTATTCTCAAAAGACTATCCATATAAATTATGTCGGTGAAGTGTAACCCAAATGGACCATGCCGGGTCGGGTCAAGTACATACCAAATATAGTTATGGACTTAGACATTAATCCAACAGGTTCTTCACAATTCTGCTGAAGCAGACGTCTCATTTCTTCCATCTAACGATCCAACATCGTTTGAATCCTCAATTGTACCCCCGCCATTGTCATTGGCTTAGGTGTTGCTAGGGGTGTAAACGAGACGAGCCGAGCCCGAGCCTAACCAAGCTCGAGCTCAGTTCGTTTAATTTTGAAGAAGCTCGAGCTCGATTCGAGCCTTAAAATGAAGCTCGAGCTCGGCTCGTGAACAATTTAGTGAGCTCGCGAGTCTAAACGAGCTTAAACGAGCCTATATATATATATATATATATATATATATATATATATATATATATATATATATATATATATATATGTGTGTGTGTGTGTGTGTGTGTGTGTGTGTGAAGCTCGGCTTGAGCTCGTTTAATAAACGAGCCTCATATTTAGGCTCGAGCTCAGCTCGGGCTCGTTTAATTCGAGCTCGAGTCGAGCTTTTAACGAGTCAATCCCGAGTAGCTCGGCTCACTTACACCCCTAGGTGCTGCTACTACAACAGGTACTCGCTCAATCACATGTGGTTTATTCCTGTTTTCATCTACGTTTCCAATGCCACTTCTTGTTCTTACCATTTTGATCTATACACCGAATAAGGTGAAATTAGATCCTCAATCATTATTGATACTTAAATCATCCTTATCACTCCGAAACATTTACATGCTAGTTCTAATACCGTAATCCTACGCTTAGAATCATAAACACATGAGGTTTCCAGATCCAGTTGGCAACAAACCATAGACCCGAACAAATAATATCATATATGGCAAACATATAACATTTAGCAAATAAAAACATTTTAGGCAACTTTCCTAAAATAAACTAGTGCTCGTGTCTAAAATATGGCAGACACTCATCTCATAATTTACACTTAGCATTCTAAGTTTAAGTCTAGAAATCCTACAAATTCCTAGTTCGCTTAAACTGATGCTCTGATACCAACTGTGACATCCCCAAAATCATGGCCAGAAAAGAATGATTTAATTTATGATTTTAAAATATTTTTCAGAGTAATTCTTTGATTTAAAAGAGTTGTGGAATTTGTTCCCAAAACAAAATATGATAAATAAAATTTATCAAAGCATTCCTTAAAGAAATGTATTTTCATATATAACAAAACTCGGGATGTCATGTTCCGATACAGACCAAAAGCATAAACGGCACATTATAAGCCTTAAAACAGTTATATACCACCATTGGCCTATAAACAAAATATCTTCACAAATTTCTCTAACTTATGCTCTCACGCCACTACCTATAATACAAAGAAACTGAGTGGGTCAGGCTTGGGAGCCTGGTGACATATAGGGTTTCAACCCACAATAAATAATTATATTTAATTTTCACCAACCAACAATAACCCGATTACCCATTCCCGTTATCCTCACTTTACGTCCCTAAAACAACAACTAATATAAGGGACCTACTCTAGGATTTTTCATCGGGATGAACATTACTGCAAAGGGGTTTCCTCAACAATAGATGTCCTAAAGGCAACAATGATGGGGATAGAGTACACCGGTGAACACATCGTTCACAACACCTATAGGTTATGAACCTGTCAGCGTTCCACTGGACTGTCTAGAAATAGTATGTGGTCGTCATCCATACTCCACTAGATGACTAGATCAACAACAAGATCGAGGCCTCTCATCATTTTGTTTCATCACACAACAACTGCCTACCCATGTTCTACCCAACATATTAATAGATAAAAATATATACATTTATATACAGCTTAAAACCTGTACAAATCATTCATTCAACAATTATTTCAAACAAGCAAATAATATACAAACACAAAACACATACTTTGTAGAGAATAATTCGTATCTATGTGTTAGAAGAAAAGGAATATACACTCTTTTGATAAGACAATGATCGGACAGCACTACGGCTCTTAAAATAATATTCTTCGATGAAACCGGGAGATCTTCACAAAAATTGGGCTTCTCGCGGGCAGAGTTTCAGCTCGACAACTCTATTTCTTGGGATCTTCGAGGCTTCGGGACTTGCTTCGGGTCTTGGTATGATACCGGGGCTTTGGGGGTATAACTCACGTAAAACGATGTAATACGGGGGAGAGAGAAGAGATTTGGCAACCACAAATGGTTGGCTTTGTGATCTATTTATAGTGTTGAAGTCTGCCACGAACGCAAGGCGTTCCCCGAATGCTGGGCGTTCCCTTCGAACGCGGTGCGTAGGAGCGGGGTTCCATCCCTATCCCTTATGTGTTGAGTCAGCATCGACGTGGCCACTCCGGAGCCAAGTATTGAACGCGGAGCGTTCCCTCCTCGTTATGTGTGCCTCGAACTTCATAAATTCATTACTTTCACATACGATCTTCGTTTTCGACGTTCTTTATATCCACACGTAGGTGAGATTATGCTCTACAACTTTGGTTTAGACTCCGTCAGCTAATTTTGACTTTTATTTTTATTATATTATTTTTAGTAGGCCGGGACAGGAAAACTCCGTTAGAAAATCATAACTTCTTCATATGACGCCCATTTTCGTTTGTCTTTCTACCGTTGTACTACTATTGACGAGATCTACGATTGTCGTTTAGATTGTTTCGGCTAAAACTCGCTCAATCTCAAATTCAAACTCTGGGCCGCATACCGCTAAGTCGAAACTTCGAAAAATCATAACTTCCTCATACGAAGTCAGATTTAGACATTCTTTTTATGCATGCTCTCGGTTTAACGTATTCGACGACTTTTGTTTAGATCACTAAGGCTAAATATCGCTCTAACGTAAATTCACTATTTATGTCACGCAGTGTCGTACTGGTTCTGTCGCGAAACTTCGACAAGTCATAACTTCTTCGTTATAACTCGGATTTCGACATTCTTTATATATTCGGAATCCTTGTAACGACCACTACATCTTCATGTATTGATATAGGTTTTATCTAACATTTTATTTTAACGCTTATTTTCAACATAAAACATGTAATACTCAAATAATACATTCTTATTATTTCAAAATGAGTTACAAAGGTTAACCTAGACTATTACATCAACATTAATGCCTAGCCTAGAAACACGGGCGTTACACTTTCATACAACTACCAGGGGCCAGATCCTGGTCTTTCATACAATTACCAGGGGCTAGATCATAGTCTTCCATGCAAGCATCACAGAGACAACTAGCATTCACGTAACATGTAGCGATCTAGCTTTGGTGCCTTTGACCCATGCATATAGTGAGAAAACTCACTTGACAGTCTGAAAGAATAGCTACACCGATCACTGCTCTAAAAGCTATCTCTACCGGTCACCTATACAATTAATAGGAATGTAACATCCCGGAATATCAAGAGTAAAGTTGAAGGGCTAAAAGTGTAAATTGGAAAGGGAAGCTCGGCGAGTCCACGAGTGGACTCGACGAGTAGTGTTATGATTTTGGTCGCGTGTTAATTGGCCGACTCGGCGAGTCGGCGGCTAGACTCGACGAGTAGGCACTGAGTGGAGAAAACCCTAATTTCGGAGGATGAGCCATATATAAAGGACATTATATCCTCTCCCAAGCCTCCTTACCTTCCCTTGAGTCCAGAAAACCCTAGAAACGCGATTGTGAAGGATTGGAGTGCAATTGAACCTTGGAAAAGAGATTTGGAGGAAGATCTTGGAGAGTTAGGAGGCTTGGAGCAAGGGGCTTTGCTTAGATTCGGATTCCATTGTTGTTGGGGCCTCCTTTTGAGGTATAATCTCGTTCTTGGGCTGTTATTCTTCTAGATTCATGATTCTTGGAATGTATGGGAGGTTTAGTTTGTGGTATCTTGAGTTTGAAGAGTAGATCTGAGGTTGCTACCTCAGATCTGGAGTGGAGGAGGTCTTAAGTGCATTAAAGTCCTTGTTATTGAGTGATTAGTGAAGCCATCATATCCCAAACCCTAGCCCTAAAGTGTAAAATGCCTAGAACTCTTTGGATTCACGTAAAGTTTGCCACTTTACGTGATGGATGGGTGGTAGGAGGCTAGATCTATGTTTTGGATCAATTGCATGGCCTGGAAGGTTCTGTTTGGGATGAGATCTAGAGGCACTCGGCGAGTCATAAAGGTGTACTCGGCTGCTTGAAGACGGTCTGGAACTCAGCGAGTTGGAAGAACAACTCGGCGAGTAGGTTGAAGATAGCTTTGGACTCGGCGAGTCTGTTCTTGGACTCGACGAGTCTGGTCGTGAGGTCCAAGTTTCTTCTGGTTGAGCTGTGACTCAGTGAGTCAAGGGATGACTCGATGAGTCAAGTGAGAAAGACTCAGAGTTGCTGGACTCGGCGAGTCTTGGGGTGACTCGGCGAGTTAAGTCGCGGATGGGGGAAGTTCTATGTATGTGAACTCGGCGAGTCATTGGGTTGACTCGGCGAGTAGAGTCGGTCAGAGGTTGGATTTGACTTTGACAATGGGTTGACCAATTATTTTCCAGGGGCATTTTGGTAATTGATGAATATTGTTTTGGGTTCAGTGTCTTGGTGTTGGCCAGTGTTGGAGATCGTATCAGTGGTTGGAGTAGCTTGGGTTTATCTGTTCAGACGACAATTTCGAGGTGAGTTATCCTCACTATATCAATAGGGTCTAAGGAACCAAGGCCGGCCCTTTATCGGATTGAGATCCGGGTATTTGTTGTTATGATATTGCTTTGATATGTTGCATCCTGGTAGCTAGGATGGTATATGCTAGTGACCGGTTAGGTCGGTATCCTGATTAGGATGATGATATGTTATGTGATCTGTTTGATCGGTTTGTTGACTGTGAATTGTTATATGATTGTATGTTTATGTGCACATGGTTGTTTGGACTGGAGTTGGGTTGAGGCGGGTCCTGCTTTGTGCTGTAGGCCAAGATACCCAGGGCGGACCGGTTGTCCCGAAGGCCCAGCGAGCGGTCCGGATAGGCTGTAGGCCCCAAGAGGGCGGACCAGACGTGCCGAGGCTCGGAAAGTGGACCAGGCCGACTGAAGGCCCGGTGCGGGCGGACCAGTCATACTGTAGACTCAGAGAGTGGACCAGGTGGATTGAAGGCCCGGTGCGGGAGGACCAATCACACTGCAGACTCGATGTATATGGCTAGACTCGGAGAGTGGACCAGGTAGATTGAAGGCCCGGTGCGGGCGGACCAATCACACTGCAGACTCGTTGTATATGGCTAGACTCGAAGGGTGGACCAGGTGGACTGTTGGCCGGTGCGGCGAACCAGTCACACAGTAGACCCGAAGTGCATGGCTGTTCTGTGATCGGATATGTTATGGCATGTTATGTGTGTATGGTATATGTGGTTGGTATTTTGGGGATATCTCACTAAGCTTTCGGGCTTACAGTTGTGGTTTTATGTTTTTTAGGTTCTTCAGGAGACTGTGGCAAGGCGAAGGCGTGATCGTACCGCTCCTCGTGTTTATGATGTGATGTGATTCTGGGAATACTTTAATTTAATTGTATTGAAAACCTTTTTGTAATAATTTAATGAAATCGGGTTGTTTTTGAAAAGTTTAAATTGGTTGGAATTTTTCGGTCGTTACAAGTTGGTATCAGATCCTTGGTTTGAGTGAATTGGAGGAACACTCATGTGACTCCAGTCTCAAATCGAGGAGGGTTTTCAAAAGAGAATTTAAAGTGGTTTTCAAAATGAGTAAAGGAGGATGCGAAGGTACGATCAGCCGGAGCCAGTAAGTAACCCCAAAATACCATACATGATATTTGTTTTTGAGCATTGATAGAACAGCATGCTAGTGCTAGGCTAGGGATCTTCAGGATTTCATGATAATGTTGCCTAATTTATGATGCCTGTTAGCCTTGGGTTTCCTTGTGGGTGATTTTCAGTGTTCCTCTAGTAGTGAGGGTTGAATGCTGTTTTGTATGTTTTCACTAGGGTGTTGTGGTAGTACTTCATACAAATATGGGTAGGTGTGGAAGGTAGTATGGGCCTGTACTACTGAAAGCATAGGACCCATACGCGTATCAGGGAAACCATGACCTCTAGGGTTGGGTTGAGAGTTGGTTCCCGGGTTAGTGGGAAGTGTCTGAGATTTTGTGGTGTTTTTCAATATGGAGATTCCGAGGCATGCTGGGAGTGGATCCGGGTCAGGAGAGGGAGCAGGAGAGGGAGTTCCGGGCGGGTCAGTACCGCCCGAGGTTACTGGTCAGATGAGCATGTGCGAGTTGGATGCGAGGATTCGTGAGATCCTGCATGATGAGGTTGTTGCGTTGTTCTGGGCCGAGTTGCCGGAACTGTTTGGGTCGATCAAGACCGCCATGGTTGAGTATTTTGATGAGCGATATGCAGCTCTCACAGAGACGGCTGCCACGGTGGCTACAATGGCTGTAGCAGCGGCAGGGGGAGGAGCTGCTCGGGGTTTTCAGTATCGGGACTTCGATAATACGAAGCCTCCCACCTTTGATGGAGTTCATGACGCGATTGTTGCTATGAGATGGTTATCGGACGTGGAGGGGTGTTTCTTCACGTGTTCATGCCCTGCTGATCAGAGGGTGAGGTGTGCTCTGAACCTGTTGAGACTCGGGGCAAAGGATTGGTGGAGATTGACCATGGGGTCATATTCGGATGTGCAGAGGGCTACGGTTTCATGGGATCAGTTCAGAGAGATGTTCAGCACTCGTTATGTTCTGCGGGTTGAGAGAGAGAGAGAGAGAGAGAGAGATTGGCTCAGGAGTTCCTTGAGCTGAAGTAGGGTTCGAAGTCGGTGACTGAGATCACCAGGATGTTCGCTGAGAGGGCGATGTTCTGCCCTGAGTTCGCTTCGAAGCAGGCTCAGATGTCTCGATACCTGAGCATGCTCAAGAGAGACATCAGATAGTTTGTGTCTACGCAGAGGTGCGAGACTTTGTTGGAGTTGCAGGAGGCCGCCAGGAGGCGTGAGTTAGAGATTGAGTTGCAGTTGCGTGAGCTGAGGCAGGCTCCGGTGCAGTCGCAGTCGGCGCCGAAACGGTCCAAGACCGTTGATTCTAGGGTGGGAGATCAGAGCAGCTACGCTTGTGGGAAGTGTGGGAGGGGTCACACCGGAGTTTGTAGGTCCAGTGGTGCATGCTGCAAGTGCGGAAAGGAGGGGCACTATGCGAGGGATTGTCGGCAGTCAGCGCCGGTTCGGGATTTGAGGATTTGTTATCATTGTCATCAGGTTGGGCACTTGAGGGTCAACTGTCCACAACTTGCTGCAGGACCGGTGCATGCTCCAGCACCGACCACTTTGAGGGTCACAGTTGTAGGTCAGGGTGGAGCGGAGCCCCCAAGGGCTCAGGGTCGTGCTTTTCAGCTTATAGCAGAGGAGGTCAGAGCAGTGCCAGATGCAGCCGCGGGTATGTTTCTTTCTTGATGTCTTGATTATCTTGTGATTATTGTGGAGTACTGTTTATCTGATAGTCTCATTGTATGGTTTTCGGTGTGGTATTTGTTGTTCTTTGAGAGTTATGGTATGGTTATGGGTTAGTAATGGGAATTTCGTTGGTTATCATTCATGAGGGTTATTAGTGGAAATCTGGCGTTGGTTGGAATGTCGGGTAGCATCTGCTTTCTGAGGAGTGGTTAGCTGCAGATTGAGTTTCTTTCGAGCGGGATGATCAGTGTGGAAATGTGATTTTTGTGAAGGTTGCTAGTGCTAGTGGGAATCAGTCCGCGTGTAAGTGTTGGTTTTGTGCAGGGTTGTTTTGGGAGGTCAGTGATAGCGACTGGTGGTTGATAATCAGTGCTATAAGTGGAGGAGAATTGGAAAATTCTCCGGAAGATCGATGAGCATGTGAGGTTGTTTAGCTGTTTGGGATTCAGTAGTGTTTTGTCAGCCAAGAGCATAGGCTGGTATGAGTAAGTGGCAGGCGTGCGGGGTGAGATACAGACCAAGGGTACTTGATTGGGGAGGGCCTGGGATCAGGCCGGGATTGAGTTTGTGTGATGGAGATAGAGTTCGGAACCCCTAGAGGGCTAGAACAGTATGCATGGGAGGATTTCCCGGAGAGATAACTCGGGGCGATGAATGCTGGTTGAGCGGTCCGGATAGACTGAAGGCTGGTAGGCGTACCAGTCAGGCCGAAGGCTCGGAGAACGGTCCAGCCAGACTGAAGGCACTGGGGGGCGGTCCAGATTGGTTGAAGGTTCTGAGAGTGGTCCAGATTGACTAAAGGCCTGGTAAGGCGGTCCAGTCATGCTGAAGACTCTACAGGTATTGTTAGATCGGTTCGAGGAAATGGATTGAGTATGTTGCGATGTGTTAGCATTAGAAGGTCTGGCCCCGAGTATTGATCTCGATTAGCAGAGATGGTGCATGGACTCAAGGGTCCTTGTGAGCAAATTCAGAGCATGTGTGTTGCATGGATAGTGGTTATGCTATAAAGGAGTGGTGTAGCGTTGGGCGAACACCATGGCACTTGTCGTAGTGACAAGGCGGCCAAGTGGATTTCCTTGGTAAGGGAAAGAGAGAAGAATATAACTCTGAGAGAGAGTGTAAAATTCACGGAAGTGAAAGCAGCAGAGCAGGATTATGATTGGAGTGGTCCAATTGCGGTCATCGAGCAGCGTGATTGCGGCAATGGTATGGGATCACATCCGGTTTGGGATGTCTGCTGAGGTTGCGGAAGGAATTCCGCGGGTGTAGAGCTAAGAGGCACGGAAAGGATGCAGGGAGGGAGTTTTGGGCTCCCAGTGTGATTCTGATCAGGGAATGGTGTATGTAGTGGTGGTTCATCCTGGGGGATGTTTGGAGATGTCGTCAGTGTGACGGGTTTTCCCCAACCCGAGAGTGCTAGGGCTAGTTCGGCATGTGCATGCGATTGCAAGAGGAGAACTCATGGGAGTTTCTCTGGGGCTGAAGAATGTGTCATTCTGTCAGCTGGGTGTGGATAAAGTTGGACTTGGATCAGGAACCCCGTGGTTCAGGGTTATATCTAGCTCGTAAGAGTCAAGTGATTATGGTAATCAGGATCGAGAAAAGGGCCATGGAGTGGTACTCGGTTGTTAAGTGTAGAGCCTGATGGGTGTGGTTATCAGAGGGTAAAGCTAGTAGCCGGCTTGAGACGGTGGTCAGGACACCGCAAGAAAGGAGAAAGTGAGTTTCGGGTTTCTATGGTTGTGCCTTGAGGAACCAGGTTTGGTTAATGCCATGTGGTGCGTTGTGGGTGTATTTCTAGAGTTGAGTTGTCGCAGGCTTCGAGGACGAAGCCTAATTTAAGTGGGGGAGAATTGTAACATCCCGGAATATCAAGAGTAAAGTTGAAGGGCTAAAAGTGTAAATTGGAAAGGGAAACTCGGCGAGTCCACGAGTGGACTCGGCGAGTAGTGTCGCGATTTTGGTCGCGTGTTAATTGGCCGACTCGGCGAGGCGGCGGCTAGACTCGGCGAGTAGGCGCTGAGTGGATAAAACCCTAATTTCGGAGGATGAGCCCTATATAAAGGACATTATATCCTCTCCCAAGCCTCCTTACCTTCCCTTGAGTCCAAAAAACCCTAGAAACGCGATTGTGAAGGATTAGAGTGCAATTGAACCTTGGAAAAGAGATTTGGAGGAAGATCTTGGAGAGTTAGGAGGCTTGGAGCAAGGGACTTTGCTTAGATTCGGATTCCATTGTTGTTGGGGCTTCCTTTTGAGGTATAATCTCATTCTTGGGTTGTTATTCTTCTAGATTCATGATTCTTGGAATGTATGGGAGGTTTAGCTTGTGGTATCTTGAGTTTGAAGAGTAGATCTGAGGTTGCTACCTCAGATCTGGAGTAGAGGAGGTCTTAAGTGCATTAAAGTCCTTGTTCTTGAGTGATTAGTGAAGCCATCATATCCTAAACCCTAGCCCTAAAGTGTAAAATGCCTAGATCTCTTTGGATTCACGTAAAGTTTGCCACTTTACGTGATGGATGGGTGGTAGGAGGCTAGATCTACGTTTTGGATCAATTGCATGTCCTAGAAGGTTCTGTTTGGGATGAGATCTAGAGGCACTCGGCGAGTCACAAAGGTGTACTCGGCGAGTTGCTTGAAGACGGTCTGGAACTCGGCGAGTTGGAAGAACAACTCGGCGAGTAGGTTGAAGATAGCCTTGGACTCGGCGAGTCTGGTCTTGGACTCGACGAGTCTGGTCGTGAGGTCCAAGTTTCTTCTGGTTGAGTTGTGACTCGGTGAGTCGAGTGAGAAGGACTCAGAGTTGTTGGACTCGGCGAGTCTTGGGGTGACTCGGCGAGTCTTGGGGTGACTCGGCGAGTTAAGTCGCGGATGGGGGAAGTTCTATGTATGTGAACTCGGCGAGTCATTGGGTTGACTCGGCGAGTAGAGTCGGTCAGAGGTTGGCTTTGACTTTGACCATGGGTTGACCAGTTATTTTCCAGGGGCATTTTGGTAATTGATGAATATTGTTTTGGGTTCAGTGTCTTGGTGTTGGCCAGTGTTGGAGATCGTATCAGTGGTTGGAGTAGCTTGGGTTTATCTGTTCAGTCGGCAATTTCGAGGTGAGTTATCCTCACTATATCAATAGGGTCTAAGGCACCAAGGCCGGCCCTTTATCGGATTGAGATCCGGGTATTTGTTGTTATGATATTGCTTTGATATGTTGCATCCTGGTAGCTAGGATGGTATATGCTAGTGACCGGTTAGGTCGGTATCCTGATTAGAATGATGATATGTTATGTGATCTGTTTGATCGGTTTGTTGACTGTGAATTGTTATATGATTGTATGTTTATGTGCACATGGTTGTTTGGACTGGAGTTGGGTTGAGACGGGTCCTGCTTTGTGCTGTAGGCCAAGATACCCAGGGCGGACCGGTTGTCCCGAAGGCCCAGCGAGCGGTCCGGATAGGCTGTAGGCCCCAAGAGGGCGGACCAGACGTGCCGAGGCTTGGAAAGTGGACCAGGCCGACTGAAGGCCCGGTGCGGGCGGACCAGTCATACTGTAGACTCAGAGAGTGGACCAGGTGGATTGAAGGCCCGGTGCGGGAGGACCAATCACACTGCAGACTCGATGTATATGGCTAGACTCGGAGAGTGGACCAGGTAGATTGAAGGCCCGGTGCGGGCGGACCAATCACACTGCAGACTCGTTGTATATGGCTAGACTCGGAGGGTGGACCAGGTGGACTGTTGGCCGGTGCGGCGGACCAGTCACACAGTAGACCCGAAGTGCATGACTGTTCTATGATCAGATATGTTATGGCATGTTATGCGTGTATGGTATATGTACTTGGTATTTTGGGGATATCTCACTAAGCTTTCGGGCTTACAGTTGTGGTTTTATGTTTTTCAGGTTCTTCAGGAGACTGTGGCAAGGCGAAGGCGTGATCGTACCGCTCCTCGTGTTTATGATGTGATGTGATTCTAGGAATACTTTAATTTAATTGTATTGAAAACCTTTTTGTAATAATTTAATGAAATCGGGTTGTTTTTGAAAAGTTTAAATTGGATGGAATTTTTCAGTCGTTACAAGGAACCCAAATCTTAAACTATAAATCAAATTACCCAAAATGCCCTTAGGTCAAATTTGGTAACCCTGGTCAAAGTCAAAGTCAACGGTCAATTTCAAAAAGTCAATATTTCTTCCCAGCAGAGCACGCGCTGCGTACCAAGCAAGTACACCCAACGTACTTTGATGTTGACCAAAAGTGGGGCGCTGAGTGCATACGCGTAGTGTACCACCAGGTACACCTAGTGTACTCAGCCTAATCCCAAAACTCCATTAAGAGCTTATTCCATTAAGTCCTTACGTCCAAAACTCATATCCAAGCCCAAAACGATGTACTAAGTCATAAAGTTTCCAACTTTATGAATTTGCAAGGCTATAAAGTGCTTAATGTCTAAAACCCTAAGTTCTTAACCCAATAAGACATCACAACTCTTATATAGAAGGGATAGAAGGGTCGATATCACATTTATATGGTTCATAATAGCTTCATTATGGATAAAGTTTCCAAATTTATCCATTGGAATGGTCCCAACAACAAGATTTAGTCTTTAAGTCTCAAGGGGATCCAAAAGTGCATCTTTTTTAACTTAATCCATTAAGTACAAGTCTCCAACCTTCAGATCTGAATCAAAATGATGTTTAGATGGATAAAGTTTCCAGCTTTATCCATAACAAGGTCACAAAACTTTCAAGATCTAAACTTTATGCACTTAAAGTGATCAAAAGCTCATAACACCCAAAACTAGCTAGGTCTAACAATTTCATCATCAAGATTCAAACTTTATACCTCTAGAAGAAAGATCAAGGTGAACAAAGTCTGGATCTACAAGCTTTAATGCAACCAACACTTCTTCAATGAGTTCCTTCTTCTTCAAGGTGCACCAAGAAAATTTCAAAGCACTTAAAAACACCTTATTTCTGCTCACAATGCTCAATCTAAGGTTAAGGTTACAAGAGAGGGTGTTGGAGAGGTGGAGGCTGACAATGGAATGTGTTTGGAGGAGTTAAGGAGCTTAAATAGGGCTCAAACCATGAAAATACGGTTTAGGCATTGATCGCGTACATCTAGTGTACTTAATTTATGTGGAGCGTACTAGGGATGCCCTAGTACGCCCAACGTAGACGTTGAGCACACCCAACATATGCGGCTCAACCCAAAACCACCCTAACTTCAAACGGTCATAACTTTTTCGTTTCAACTCCGATTTTGACGATCTTTACATCCACAAAAATTTATTGAGAAGCTCTACAACCCTATCAACTATCATTTGCCTTAAAACTTACCAAACTTAAATCCAAAATTCATAAAAGGCTCAAACTATCACTTTACAGTTATACCCTTGGGCTCCAAAGAACCAACCGAACTCTTGGATCACCCAATATACATTATCCATATCCAAAGGGGTCTAAATCTCTCTTTCCCTCAAGGCCCAATGCCTTATGATAACTGATCTTCGGGTCATGGCCCTGAATTACGAAACGATTCGAAACAGGGTGTTACAACTTCATGCTGTAATAATCATATATGATAATGATATGTATTTATATATTTTAATATATTTTTAATCATATATTTGTATGTATAAATCATATGTGTTTGTACATTATTATATATGACTGATCATATATTATATTGTATAATCAGATATGATTATACGTTGTAATATATAAGTAATCATATTTGATACTGTTTAATCATAAATTATTAATTATATGTATTTATACTTTAATATATGACTAATCATATATTAGGATGTATAATCATATATGATTATAAGTTTAATATATCATTAATAATATATTTCAACGTATAAACACATATGATAAATCATATGTGTTTGTACATTGTCACATATTACTAATCATATATTATATTGTATAATCATATATGATTATACGTTGTAATATATAATTAATCATATTTTATACTGTTTAATTATAAATGATTAATCATATGTATTTATACATTGTAATATGTGATTAATCATATATTAGGATGTATAATCATACATGGTTATACAGTTTAATATAGCGTTAATAATATATCTCAATGTATGAACACATATTATAAATCATGTGTTTGTACATTGTCATATATAACTAATCATATATTATTTTGTATAATCATATGTGATTATACGTTGTAATATACAAGTAATCATATTTTATACTATTTAATCATAAATGATTAAGCATATGTATTTATACATTGTAATATATGATTAATCATATATTAGAATGTATAATCATATATGATTATACAGTTTAATATATCATTAATAATATATTTCAATGTATGAACACATATGATAAATCATATGTGTTTATACATTGTCATATATGACTAATCACCTATTATACCGTATAATCGTATATGATTATACATTGTAATATATAATTAATCATATTTCACATTGTATAATCATGTATGATTAGTTATTTGTATTTATACATTGTCATATTTTAATCGTATATTAGACTAAATAATCATATATGATTAATCATATATTACAGTTTGTAGATAAATATTATTAGTCATATATGTTTGTATGTTTGTAATATATGATCAGTCATAAATTACAACGTATAATCATATATGATTATGTAGTGTAATATATGATTACCAGATGATCAATTATGTATTTTGTTTAGAACTGAGTAAAAGAACCAGAATGAACTTTCTAAATTATAATGCAATATGTAATATTAAAACGAATTATTTTTACATTGAACATGAATCGTATTTCTAAGGTCTTGATGTTGATTTTGATAAGTTGAAGAAATTAAATCGATTTGTTCGTCATTACGAGATGAATTGATTTCAGCTACGATAATATCACTTGCGATCGACTCGTCAATTTTTTTTGAACATGACATCATGTATGAAAATTGTTTTTGATTCAATATTCAAATGCTCTGAAGCTCTCTTGAATTACGATGATGAATTCAATGTGCTTGTTTCTTCAATTTGAGGATTATATATCATATTTTGAAAATATGAACTGATGCTCTGTTTCGAACGTTTGCTTGATTTAAAGATGCTTATTAATTTGATAACAGATTCAGTAAAAATAGGAACTTTAAGATGAGAGTGAATGAATTTTAAAAGTTGGATGATTAGATGATTGATACTGAAAAGGAAGGTGTGTGCTTTCTAACCACAAAAGGGAAATTTACTACTATACCCATATATTATTTAATAGTTGATGGAAGTTGAAGTTAAAATTTATAGGCTGAACATTAATCTCATAATCTTTATTTTTTTTAATAATCTTAAAGGAACCACCCCATATATATATATATATATATATATATATATATATATATATATATATATATATATATATATATATAATCTTTGACTTTTTTTTCTCTGGTTATATTTGTTAAAATAAAGGAATAGTAAAAAAATTCACTTTTTTTGGATATATTTGTTAAAAAGAGAGGAATAGTAAAATTTGAAAACGCATTCGAATATCAATCTTTCTCACACTTTTCTTTACAAAAAACAATAAAATAATAGAAAAATCAAACACATAATTTTCTTTCTCTTTCAACACAAAAGTCTTCCCCCTTCTTTCTCTCCCATTTTCATCAGCCCGCAAAAACATTACAAAAAACACACAAAACAGAATAAAATACACCAGCACTTTCTCTCTCTAAAACCACCACTTTCTCTCTCTATACTTCCACACACTTTCTGTGTGGGAACAAATCTGCTGCAAACAAGCAAGACTGGCATGAATCAAATGTGATGGGAAGTGGATTCTCGCAACATCTTCCCTGTTTCAATCCGACAGCAGCGGCGAAGCGGCGGCGTGAACAGCCGGAGCTGATTTTTACGCCCGCCGAACCATTAGACGAAACCCTAGGTCACTCCTTCTGTTACGTCCGTTCTTCAGCTCGCTTCCTCTCTCCTACTCACTCCGATCGCTTCATTTCTCCCTCGCAATCTCTTCGATTTTCGCCATCGCATGAATCATCGTCGTCCAGGTCACGGCAACCTGGCGGAGTGCCGGAGACAGGATTCAAAGCTATTTCTGGTGCCTCGGTGAGTGCTAACACATCCACTCCCCGGACTGTCCTTCAGTTGGAGAATATTTACGACGATGCCACTGACTCTGTTGGTGGTGGGATTAAGTCCAGTATAGTCAATGGCTTTGAAAGTACATCGTCGTTTAGTGCACTTCCGCTTCAGCCAGTTCCGCGAGGTGATGCTGGGACGGCATCTTCAGGTCCGATGGAGAGAGCTTTCTTTATGTCTGGTCCGATCGAGCGTGGGGCCCTATCCGGTCCCTTGGATTGTAACATCGGCTCAGATTCAGGTAACAGCAATAGGGTCCCTTTCTCTGCGCCTCTGAATGGTGGCATTTATGTTAAGAAGAAGAGAAAGAAGGGGATTCCTGGAATGCGGAAGGCGTTTCATCGGAACTTCCCTCCACCTTGGGTGGTTCCCGTACGGAACTTTGTAAGCAGTCGGAAGGAAAATGCAAATGCATCCGGGCGTGGGCGAGATGAGTTAGATATGAAAACCGAGAGTGATGTTCAGTGGGCTCTCGGGAAAGCTGGGGAAGATCGAGTACATGTGGTCGTGTCCGAAGAGCATGGCTGGCTGTTTGTTGGGATTTATGATGGATTCAATGGTCCTGATGCTCCTGAATTTTTGATGGGAAATTTGTATAAAGCTATGTATAAAGAGCTTGAGGGTTTGTTTTGGGACTCTGAGGAAGCTCAATCTTGTCAACAAATGCAACATGAGGAAGAAGCACCCAAGATTACTACAACCGAAACAGAAACAGACACAGACAAAGACACTGGTGGTAACATGAAGAAGGTAACATTTCAATCAGGAGGGGAAAATGAGTCAAGAAGGAAGAGATTATGGGAATACCTTGCCCAGGAAGAACTGGAAGATGGTCTTGATCTTTCTGGCTCAGAAAGATTTGCCTTTTCTGTGGACGATGCACTTAATATAAGCAAAACCACTTCAGGAGTTAGTAAGCGGTCAGTATTGCTATCAAAGTTGAAAAACGGGTTCAATAGGCATAAAGAAAGTGGTAGATTGTTTGCTTGGAGGTTCGGCCTGGATGCCAAAGAGCACAAGGAAGTGGAAAACCGAATAGAGGAGAGAAGTAATACTGGACGAGGTTGTAGGATGAAGAAAATCGGTCCAGTAGATCATGATTTGGTTTTGAAAGCAATGTCAAGGGCTTTGGAAGTAACCGAGCTTGCATATCTTGACATGACTGATAAGGTTATGGATCAATATCCTGAACTTGCTCTTATGGGTTCCTGCTTACTCGTTGCATTAATGAGAGATGAGGATGTATACGTGATGAATTTAGGAGATAGTAGAGCCATTGTTGCCCAACATGAAGAGCCTCAAGAAGTTGGTTCATCAGGGGATAATGGGGCAGTTGTTGAGGGTATTATTGAATCAAAAGATGCTCTTGATTGTCTACATGATGCTCCTGCTCCTGCTCATGATATGAAGTTGATGGCTTTGCAACTATCTACTGATCACAGCACGAGCATAGAAGATGTAAGTTGACAATTCTTTCTTCACCTTAAAACTTATCAACTGTTTGAAATCTATAGAGATGTTATATCTGCTTCAATAAGCTATTATGTGTTCGACTTTTTCAAGTCTATCCTGATTGATGATTTTAACTGATAGCTTATGATATTAATGTATGGCACTCAGTCTTGAAATTCAGGCCTATATCAATCAGTTAAAACCAATTTAGGTGTTTTGATGGAATCTTTCCCAAATCTTTGATAATTTAGAGCAATGTAGTTTGATGGTCCTTTCTAGTGTATAAAATAGGTATTGACTGTTTAATATCTTATGTTGTAGACAACGACAATCAATTAAATAAGTTAGAATTTCCTTATCGTAGTAGTCATCATACATAAGTAAAACAAAGTCACCTAATATATTCTTTTCTTAGCATCATCAGCTTTTGATACTTTTTTTAAAAGTCAAGAAAAGAATAAGGTTGAGTGGTTGACCTAATGGATTTCTCATTATTCTAAAGCCACCTTTTTGTTAACCCAATTTGAGAGAGAGAGAGAGAGAGAGAAAGCTTGACATTCTTCTATAATAAAATTGGTATTGGATATTTTTCTTGTTAGATGTTTGTTTCGTAAACTGATTTTGTTGGTTGTTTCTGACCTTATAAATATTATAAAAAACTATGGTTTCTATCTTGCTATTAAACTCTTATGGTCAACATGCCCTAAATCACTTTCGGGCATTTATGTGTTAATATTGCAGGAAGTGACAAGAATCAAGAAGGAGCATCCAGATGACAACCAATGTATTGTCAATGGTAGGGTAAAAGGCCGTCTTAAGGTTACCCGTGCATTTGGGGCTGGATTCCTTAAAAAGGTTAGTTTTTTTTTTTTTTTATTTGTTCAATTTTTATGTTTTTTTCTCTTATTTACACAATCAACTGTGATATATTTGTTGTGGTCAAATTACATCTTGCTTATATCGCATGTTTAGAGGGTTAATAAGTAAATACTTGTAAGCTGTTAAAACTTGAGAAGTAGTAAAAATGTACCATTCGCGTGTTGATTATTTTACGAGGTTAATAAATGCTTGTAAATTTGATATATTAATTCAATGTTTGTTGGTAGTATGCGTTATGCGAATAATAAGTATAACAGAATCAGAGAATAAATGGAATGGTTCATGCCAAAATTGAAAAAGTTTATTTATTTATTTATTTTTTTGGTTTGATGCAACGAAATCGACCATTGCTGAAGGAATCCGATTCCTTACATTCTATTAATTTTTATTCCTTAGTTGGGGGTGTTTATTTTCATTGCATTATAGGAATGAAAAGCTGCAAGATAACCCGATTTTATTCATGCAGATTTTGATGACACAAGGATCTACTAAAACAATTTCACGATTTTAATTTCTAAAAACAACTAGAAACTATATTTTTTTTTGTTAAAGTCTAAAGTCTTAGTATCTAGGTTTTAATGAATTTTTAATATGTTTAATATCTTAAAGAAATAATTATTATCATCTAACGAGTGAGTGTATTCTAATATATGTAAATGGGATGTGATCAGCCAAAATGGAACGATTCATTATTGGAGATGTTCCGGAATGAGTACATCGGTACGGAACCATACGTGTCATGTGAAGCATCAGTTCGGCACCATCATTTGTGTCCCCGAGATCAGTTTTTAGTTCTTTCATCAGACGGGTTGTATCAGTATTTTAGCAATCAAGAAGTCGTTTCTCATGTTCAAATTTTCATGGAAAAGTTTCCTGATGGTGATCCTGCTCAACACCTCATCGAGGAGCTTCTCTTACGTGCTGCCAAAAAAGCCGGTAATTCATTTCTCTTCCCCCCCTTTTTTTTTCCTAAAAAAAAAATGCCCTTCAACCTGTCTACTTAGCTGAAGTTTTTAATTATAACTATTTGACTCCTTAGCTATAAAATATGGGGTTAAATCCAAGAAATAACGACATACTTTCATTTATGAGTAAATTACACGAATGGTCCCTATGGTTTGGGGTAATTTGCGCATTTGGTCCCTAACTTATTTTTTTAACTCGGAAGGTTCCTAATGTTTGTTTTTGTTACGCACTTGGTCCCTACTTTTTGTTTTTGTTTCATGCTTGGTCCCTGTCTTACCTAAAAAAACTGTTATTTAAATAGGAAAAAATGGTATAGTAGGTAGGGTAATGTGAGGGGGTTGGGGGTGTGTTTATTTAAATAAGTTAAAAAATAGTCTTTTTAGGTGAGATAGAGACCATTCGTTTAACAAAAACAACCAGTAGGGACCTTCCGAGTTAAAAAAATAAGTTAGGGACCAAACACGTAAATTACTTTAAACCATAGGGACGATTCGTGTAATTTACTCTTCATTTATAGGTGCATTATATAGCATCATACAATTTTTTTTTTCTTTCAATTCTTTTCTTATCAAGGTATTGGTGATTTGAGTTTTTGTACCAAATATAGCATTGCACTTTCAGTTTTATTACAGTAATGATTGCTTTTTTTGTATAGATGAAGATTTTTCAAAATACAGTGTTTTACTTTGTAAGAATCCATAGTAGAAGACTATATAATAAACAAATGAATGAAAGTAAGTTGCTGTTTCTTTTCTTTTCCGTTTTGTGTTAACACACATCTTTGACAGGGATGGATTTGCACGAGTTGTTAGACATCCCACAAGGTGACCGTAGGAAATACCATGATGATGTCACAGTCATGGTGATCTCTCTAGAAGGGCGAATATGGAAATCATCGGGAAAATATCTGTGAAACAACCATTGTAAAATGTATATCCATCTGTAATTTTGCATCTTCATGTTGATGTGAGGCCAGGCCCGTGGGGCCCACAAGATCTCGTGTCACAAGGGCACATGTTTACAAAGAAAGAAAGAAAGCCTCATCGCTCATAGGGTTAAATGCGTCAATAGCCCAATGGGAAGGCCAAGAAAGATGCCCCAAGAATTAATTGGGTTAGATGGAGGGAAAGATGACCTTTTTTTTTTTTCATTAGATGAGGGTTGGGGGTGGTAAAGAATGGACATTTCTCATTTCATGTTTAATTATTGTTATTATTAATATTATTATTATTTTTTGTTGTAGTATTTTTGCATAGATGGGAAATCTTTTTAATCATTTATCATATCCTGTTAGAAAAGTACATCAACACTTTTGCTATTTTCTCATATTTTAATTGTCAAAAATCAGTACATTGATCGATCATGATGGGTTTTCGTGGCAAAGAATCTAACTTATTATTAGGCAAAAAGCATGGGAACATGAATTTTTTTCATCATGATTTGGTTAAATTTGATTTATTTTCCAAATGTAATTCATTTTGCTGAATTTATGAGGATTTTGATTTTAGACAAGTGTAGGGGAATATAGACATTGTTGATGGTGATGTATTTGGTTATGGGATGGTTATGATCTTCAAATGGTTGTAAATGATATTTATTGTTAGGTATTCCGTATTCGAACAATAAAAATATAAGTAAAAATGTGAGGCAAAATAAACAACTTACAAAATTAGGGTGACTGTGTTCGTCCATATGATAGGTTTATTTATTTCGTAATAATGTTTACATATATATTGAGATTCTATATATATCGATGTATGTATTTGATTCTGATCATACATTGGTCAAGTATTGGATTTTGATGTTGTAACTTGGTCATAATAGCGGCTACAATCTCTAGAAGCAAACAATACTAAGGAATGGTGTTTTAGGTAATCACTTGGTGGGGTGGCTGAAAAATAAAGTTTATCCTTTTAAATAATATTTACAAAGTGATTATAATATTATAAGGTAAAAGATAACATAACTGTGAACGAATTGGTGTTTTAGGTAATACATTGATCAATACAAAAAGTGACATGGACTATCCTCCCTAATAAATAAATTTTTTTTTGCCACATGTACATTTTCATTTATTTTGGCACATGTAATTTTGTGGTTATTTTAAATTAATATGGGATAATGACTTGAAAGAGTAACGAACTTTCGACTTTGTTCACATTTAGTCACTAAATTTTTTTTCGTTATCTATTTGCCATTGAACTATTGAAACTGTTAACATTTTACCCTTATGACCGACTGTAACCGGTCATAAGGGTAAAATGTAAACAGTTTCAATAGTTTAGTGGCAAATAGATAACGAAAAAAAGTTTAGTGACTAAATGTGAACAAAATCGAAAGTTCGTTTCCCTCTAAAAAGTTCAATGGCTAAATGTGAACAAACTTCCTATTGTATTATATTTTAGCAAATTATTTATTTTTGTTTAATTGTAACAACATTTGTTGATGAAAAAATCTATGAAATAAAAAAACAAAATGTAATATCCGGATTTCCAGGTATCATAATTTAAGTATTTTTCTTTTGAATTAAGAAGAGAGTCTCGACGAGTTGACGCCTCAACTCGTCAAGTAAGGTTGCGACTGATGACTCAGATTAATGAATGGACTCGACGAGTCGGTGAGGCGACTCGACGAGTCTGCGCTGTTGGCAGAAACCCTAAATCTTTGGGCCCGAGCCATATTTAAAGGCACTTATGGCCTTCAATTGCGACTACCTTTCCCATAAGTGAGAACCCTAGCGAGCTTGAGTGTGTAGAGTGAGAGGAAGAGCTATCTTGAGCTTTTTGGTGTGATTTTGCAAGAAAGGAGAAGAGTTCCAGCAAGAGGGGCCAAGGAAGGTTATTGTTCTGAGTTATTCAAGCAAGGAGCTTCATTCTGAGGTACAAAAATGAACCCCTTTCCTTCCCTATTGTGTAGATTCCATTTTGGGGTTAGGGCTTGAATCACTTCAAACCCCTCTTGCAAGTTTGTGTTATAGATCTGGAACCTTCTAGGTCCAGAGAGCCGAGAATATGAAGCTTTAGTAGAGTAAACCTTGGGGTTTGAAGTTAGGAAGCATTTATGGGATTTTTATGGTATATATAGTTACTTTCATCTTACACATAGATATGAAGTATTTTATATAAATTACGTGCTATGTGTGCATATTATTTGAATACTTGTTGTCTATGCTGGATGAACGATTTTATACATGTTTTAAAAGATTTAAATGGTATATTTATTTTATATCTACAAATATGTTGCGGATGAAACATGGGTAGATGAAATAGTTGGTGTGTGATGAAATAAAATGATGAGAGATAGGTGATGATAATTAGGTAATAAATGATGATGAATAGGTGATGTAGGATGAAAGGAGATACCATAACCTTAACCGACAATGTGGCGATGTAGTCATCTACCAGAGTATAGATGGCGACCACAGACTATTCTAGACAACCCATGGAAACACCAGCAGGCCCATAACCTGTAGGTGATGAATTACGAGTTCAGACGATGTTGTAACTACGTATTCATGCGATGATACTCTAACCCCTTACTATGAATTACGAGTTCAGACGATGTTGTAACTACGTATTCATGGGATGTCACAAATTCTGCATGCCAAACCAATGGTCATAATTCACATTAGTGAGAATGGTTCATTTTTTTGTAAAACCAAAATCAGATTGAAAATTTTGATTTTTTATTTTGGAAATCAAACCATTGGTTTTTTATTTCAGTTTCGGTTTTTTGTTTTTTTTTAAATATATTTTCATGGTTTTGTTTTTTTTATTTCATAGATTTCTTCATCAACAAATGTTGCTACAATTTAACAAAAATAAATAATTTGCTAAAACATAATACAAGAGGAAGTTTGTTCACATTTAGTCATTGAACTTTTCAGAGGGTTCAGACGATGTTGTAACTACGTATTCATGGGATGTCACAAATTCTGCATGCCAAACCAATGGTCATAATTCATATTAGTGAGAATGGTTCATTTTTTTTGTAAAACCAAAATCAGATTGGAAATTTTGATTTTTTATTTTGGAAGTCAAACCATTGGTTTTTTATTTCGGTTTCGGTTTTTTGTTTTTTTATTAAATATATTTTCATGGTTTTTTTTTTTTTTTTTTTTTTTTTTTTTTTTTTTTTTTATTTCATAGATTTCTTCATCAACAAATGTTGCTACAATTTAACAAAAATAAATAATTTGCTAAAACATAATACAAGAGGAAGTTTGTTCACATTTAGTCATTGAACTTTTTAGAGGGAAACGAACTTTTGATTTTGTTCATATTTAGTCACTAAACTTTTTTTCGTTATCTATTTGCCACTAAACTATTGAAACTGTTCACATTTTACCCTTATGAACGACAACAACCGGTCATAAGGGTAAAATGTGAACAATTTCAATAGTTCAATGGCAAATAGATAACGAAAAAAAGTTTAGTGACTAAATGTGAAAAAAATCGAAAGTTCGTTACCCTTTCAAGTCATTATCCCAATTAATATTTATCCCACATGTCATTTTATGGTTTTTTCATTTTATTAAATTGTAAACACTATTTAAATTCATATCAATTTCATTAATGAACTTTCCTTCTAATTTAAAAATTACTAAATTAAAGATTCATTAATTTTCTTTATTTATTTATCTAAATTATTTGTTTAAATTTAAAAGAGAAAACAACATTTTAATTTTTATAATTCAATATTTTTTCACTTTTGTTTAAAAATTCATACTTCTCAAATGTTTAAAACTTTGTATTTAGTTTTTTTTAAATAAACCCATATAATACATGGATCTCACACCTAGTTATGGTCTATATGATATTGAATTCTTTTTTATCAATTAGATACGTATTCACGATTCACTAACGTTATTTACTTAGCCCATCGGTGCGCAAGAGAGCAAATTATAGTAAAGATCAACATTAACAAAGTAGATATATGAGTTTGTAATTGATAGATCTATGGAAATGAAAATCCAAAGAATACCAACCACCTCGCACCTGAAAAATAAAGGATTAGCCTCATCGTTATAATTACCACAACAAGGACACATGACCGACTTCAAATAACCACCTCGATTAACCAAAATGCATCTTGATCAAAACCCTCCAAATCCACATATTAAATTTTATAGGAATAAACTTATTTTTGAAAGGCTCCAACCTCTAGGTAACGGGCTCATGTATAACTTATTGAAAAATCTATCATTTGGGTCAGACGTGGAACACGGACACTAAAACTAGGGGCATATACCAAAAAAGACGAATATATATTTGTTTTGATTTTTCAAAAGCTAATTTATATTTTTACATAGTATGTTATTATTAGAAATGAGAAACAAATTCATATTTTACAATTATTCTCTATAAGGTTATATCCATATTATTGATTAGTCCCTTTTTATAAACAAAAATTACATAAATTTTCACTATATCTTTATTCTCTAATAAAGCTAAAATCATAAAAAAAAAAAACTAATATAAATTGACTATCTTGAAATTAATAATTAACCTATAAATCACATTAAACACATAGAATTGAATCTCGAAAGGTCTAATATAATTGACAATCTTAAAATGTTAATAAAATAATTAAATTACATTCATATAGACCCTAACATAAGACAAAAACTAAATAAAATTAACCAAGTAAAAAAACAAGAGCTTTTAATTGCTAGCATATTAATTGAAGTACAAAACAAAAGCGCAACAAAAGCTGACACCAGAAAAGTCTTTTAGCCTTCTATCTTTACATAGCATTTTGACTAAGCAACAAAACAAAGAGCTTATCTAAATTTAGAGGCAAAAGCAAAACTAAAATATCCGAGAGAGTATTATACATATAGTGACGACAAGGTCTCAAAGTCGAAATGGGCGAGATGAGCGCTCGGTCAAACACACAGGGGCGTGGTGGATCAAAGGTTTCCTGTAGAAACGGGAGCCATCTCTAAAGCGGCGACTGGAGACTGAAGAGATGCGACTAGGATTTTTTGGTTTTTACCGTAAGTTTTGTTTTCTCTTATTTGTAGGTTCTTGAAAAGTTTAGATTTAAAAGAATTTGTTGGTTGGTGAGTTTAAATGTGGATTACGATTTGTTAAATTTTGAATTTTAGATTTAGATTTTTTATTTTTGAAATTTTTATGGTATAAAACTCTATAACAGTTCCTTTCAAATCTGAAAGTTTAATCTTATATTTCACATAAAAACTATTGATTTTTTGGTAGAATAAAAGAATATCTTAAATATTTTCAATGTTATTGTAGGATATAATGTTCTAGCCCTACATCTTACCTGTTCTCCCTGGCCCAAGACCTTCGCCATTGATTTCGGTCTACTTAACACTAGGTTTGAGACCCGTATATTATACGAGCTAATTAAAATAAGAAAAAAAGAAATGTATTCATTGGAATTTAATTTCATATGTATTATATTTAATACTTTACATATACGTATATGACTTTAATTTTAAAATCGAAATAAACCAGAAATTGACAAGTGTATAATATTTATTTCAAAAATACCACAAAATGACAAGTGTCAAAACTAATGAGAGATTGACAAGTGGCAAAACTATTTACATTTATTAGGGAGAATCTTAATCTTTATTTTCAGTCTAGAATTTTTGGTTTTTTCTTTTCTTTTTTTCAATTAAATTAAGTTTTAAAAAGTTAAATAAAATCACAAATTAAAAGAATTTTTAGTGTTTTTTAGGCTAGAATTTTTGGTTTTTTATTAAATTAAGTTTCAAAAAATTAAATAAAATCAAAAGTGTCACACCCCCAAAACCGATGAACGGCGGAAACGTTCTGGGGTGGATGACGTCATATACAATATCACAACAATGCAAGTAGTAAACAAGCAACAACATCATCCATTGCATTAATAATATAATTTCATACAAGTGTGTTCTGTCAAATTATATAGACACCAAAAATATACTTAAAAAATAAAAGAGGAGTCTTGAACGAGCTCCGTCTTCTCAAAAACCTGGCACCGGTACCTATCTACTGGTGACCTGAGAATACAACTTATTTTGAAAGAGTTTATCAGCTTTAAAGCTGGTGAGTTCATAAGTATATTAGTGTCTGTGTTTGTATGAAAGCATTTGTAAGATGTTTTGTAAGCTGTACTGTGTATGTTTGTAAAAGTCTTGTATTTGATTGAACTCTCCTAGAAAACCCTATGTTTTCTACTAAAAGTAGCCTTCTACCAAGGCATCTAGTATTTGTGTGTGTGTCTCTTGTAAAAGTATGTATTTTCCCAAATCCGACTATCATTAACCAAAAATATAGTTTTTACACTATTGTTTATTGTGTGAATATCACAAAGTAAAAAAGAAAAGGGAAAATGTTATAGTACTGTAACGTAGTAATTAGTAACTACTGCTGTACTAACTACCTTAAACCAAATGTAAATTTTAAGGTAACATGTGATCGGCCTGTATCTTGCTACCGACTTAGCTGAAAAATGACAATGTAAGATGCCGTAAAAATAACATTTGGCACCCGTAGACTTGCAAGTCCCACTGTAGCGAGCAGCAAGGTGTAGGATAGTCAATCCAGTATAGATCTATACGCAAACTCAATACGCTCCCCAATGAAGGAGATTCTGATACAAAAACAGTCATGGCAGGTAGTGTCATGCCCTGCTTAATGGCTCACATAAATGTGGTTAATGTATATGCAATGTGATTTGTGTGCTAGCTGTATTGTGTGTTCTTTCTCTGTCTAGCCTGTATGTTTGTTTCTCATCATAGTGTCTATTGTTTGTTTCTCATCACTCTGTTTCATGTTTGATTCTCATCATAGTATGTATTGACTCATGTATGAACTAACTCATTGTATGTTTCATTGTTCTAGTAATAGTATCTTCCTAAACTACCCCTATGGTAGCTTACTAGTAATGTATGAACATGTTTGTATACCCTTGCTACCCAAGGGCATGGAATTGAATGAAAGAACTAAACTCTTATATCTATATACATATACATAATATATAACTAGGATTCAAACGACCTTCGGACAACTAACCTTGATACCCTAAGACCACAATCAAACAAGAATAGGAAGCAGGGTAGACTAGCAGTCCTAAGTCCTTTCAATCCTACTTATATAACTATATCTATACAGATACACAGAATATAAGTTTAAAAGAGTTTAAGTAAAAGTAATTGACAATTAAAGGAGTTTGTAAGACAGTTTGAGGTAAAACAGTTTGATAAATAGTTTGGAAAGTAAGAAAACCATTTGCTTGGTAGTCATTAATCACATGTGATTGATATAATAACTATAATTGTTCAACTTGTATTCCCCCCATAAGAGCATTTAAAAACATTTCAAAGGTTAATTTAGGGGTATGAACTCACCTGTAGTGAGTGGTTCTGATGAAAATGTTGGATCAGTTGCTAAGTGCCAAGTGGTGACTTGAGTACACACGCGAATCCTATTTAGCATATATTGATACATATATGAATATAATTAGCGTTATGAACAACTAATTATTGAATTGGGACCACCTTAGGGACTAGTAAACACTTATATTGAAGTGTTACAACCATATATGTTTGTACGAAGGGTTATAAGGCTATACAAGAGAGTGTATGGCCAAAATACACACTATATGTGTGTGTGTGCGGTCAGCACGTGTGTACGGCCATGTGTGCGGCCAGAAGGCGTGTGCTGCCAGAACACATGGTGTTCTTGGTGAAAGATGTTACCTTTCCGGATGATACTTGAGAGGATTTTCGGGTCCTTGCTTTGTAGAAGTGTAAGAAATGATCAAAATGACCAAGGATAGTATATATAGGAGGGTGAGTGCGGCTGGAGGGGTGTGCAGTTGGCATGTGTGCGGCTGGCTGGCCGCATACACCTGGTTTGGTGTGTTTGGCCCGATTTTTCGATGCTACACCCAATCTAACCCATCCTCCGACACGTATCTCAATTATACTAAGATTTAAGCACTCTTTTAGACCCAAAACTTCATTATAAAATAGTAAAACGAAGCTAACTTTGATAAAAATGAAGAATGTAAGCTAGAAATTTCGGGTTGTCACAAAAAGTTAAAAGAATATACTAAAATTTTAAAAATTACAGAAATTAATTAAATAAATTTATGTTGATGAAATTTAAAGTTTAAAGTCATTACAAATATTAATTAAAAATCAACCACGATAAATGAATATTTTTATCAAGTTTGAAAACTTATGCATGACTTTGATTTAATTAGGTTAAATTTGAGGACTTATTTGTAGTCATCTGGCACTTAGAAACTTAGAAGTTTAAGTTAGAGTTTTATAAGTCGATAATCTGAGTAAATGAATTTTGGTAAAAGTTGTTATAAAAGAGCTTAAACTATTAATTTGGTGAAACTTGAATTTATATAGGGTTAAATTTGATGAAATTACATAAATTAATTAAATAGATTTATGTTGATAAAATTTAAAGTTTCAAAATGTCATTATAAATATTAATTAAAAATCAACCACCATAAATGAATTTTTTTTATCAAGTTTGAAAACTTATGTATGACTTTGATTTAATTAGGTTAAATTTGAGGATTTATTTGTAATCATCTGGCACTTAGAAACTTAGAAGTTTAAGTTAGAGTTTTATAAGTTGGAAAACTTCGTAAATGAATTCTGGTAAAAGTTATGATAAAAGAGCTAAAACTATTAATTTGGTGAAACTTGAATTTATATAGGGTCGATTGATAGCTTCTTAATGGAACCATTAAGATACATAGGTTCTGAATGAATGATAAGCCATTGTGTAGCCTTTGAATTGTTAGAGGTATTTGAACCATTCAACTGAAACTTGTAATATAAGCCATTCTTATATGAAAGCTGTTGGATTATGTGTCTAAGTCAATAACTAAATTAATATAATCTTGAATTATTAGCAAAGTCTTTTTGGATTGCCCTCAAACCTAATTGACTGGAATGTTTTTTTAGAGAAAGAGATTGATTTATTAATTTATTATACAGTTAATAAATTAATTAGAAATAAAAAAATGATTTATTAATATACTATAGAATAATATACTAATTAGAAATAATATTGTTTAATTAAAAATTAATCAGAAATTAATCAGAATTAATTTTGGGATTAATTAGATTAATTAAAAGTAGGACTTAAGGTGATAATGTTTAAAAGTTGAGCATTAACCAATTCTAGAACCTCCCATAGAGGGGACGGTTTCTAGAGGTATTCTTGGGCTCTAAGGAAACTTGGAATGCCTTAGGGAGGAAGCAATGATGTAAGGTTTATTTAAAAGGAATCCGCCTTACATACAACCTTCCTAACACTTATATAAACCCCTAAGGGTTTAGAATTTCAAAATTCATATCATTCTAAGAGCTTAAATTCGAAATTATTCCTTCTCACCCTCTCTCCTCTATAGCTTCCAATTGCTAGGGTTTGGGTGTGAGCCATTAGAGGCACAAGACTTATGGTGCTTGCTTTCTAAAGACCAATCAAGAAGGAATATTTGTTTATTTTCTATAATAAACAAAATGTATGTTTTATAATAACCCTTTCATAATTTCGAAAATAGCAATGTACTTTTAGGGTTCTTGATATTCATTTGTTTGTTGCAAATCATAGTGAGAACATAGATCCTTTAGGTTGCATGTGAACTTAGGGTTTAAGTTTTTCCGCTAAAATAAGATTTTTGTAACCTATAAAATCCAACACTGGTATCAGAGCCATTGTTCTCATTGATCTTTGTAACGCCGGTAGATCAGGGCTAGTCAATTTAGAGACGATAAGCGTCACAAAATGACTTTTTGATAGAAGATTATTTAGGATGAATAATCTTAACTAAGTTGTAGTATATGTTACAAGGATTCCGTACATATAAAGAACGCCGAAATCCGAGTTATAACGAAGAAGTTATGACCTGTCGAAGTTTCGCGACAGAACCAACACGACACAGCACGACGTAAAAAGGTGAATTTACGTTAGAGCGATATTTAGCCTTTGCGATCTAAATGTAAGTCGTAGAGTCCGTTAAACCGTGAGCGTGCATAAAAAGAACGCCCAAATCTGACTTCGTATGAGGAAGTTATGATTTTTCGAAGTTTCGACTTAGCGATATGCAACCCGAATACTCGATTTGAGACCGAGCAGTTTTTAACCGAAACAATCTAAATGAGAATCAAAAATCTCGTTAATTGTAGTAAAAAGATAAAAATACAGGCGAAAACGGACGTCGGATGAAGAAGTTATGAATTTATAACGAAGTTTTCATGTCCCGGCCTACTAAAAATAAATAATAAAAATAAATTCAAAATTAGCCGACGGAGTCTAAACGAAAGTTGTAGAGCGTAGTCTCACCTACGCGTGGATATAAAGAACCTCGAAAACGGAGTTCGTAGGAAGAAGATATGAATTTATGAAGTTTATTAAATAATTAAAATTTAAATATAATCTTTAAAACCGATATTATCCGAAGGGGAGTCACCGGACTTATCCGGGTTACGCCCAGCGTACAGTGAAGCATGACGACCCTCGCACTCGAGTTCTTTGGATAAGTAAGCAGTGACGATCGGAGGCGTACGCCTCGCGTAGAGCATTACGCCTCGCGTAGAGCATTACGCCCAGCGTAATGCGAGGCCTCAGCCCCTATAAAAGGCATGCGAGGGCAGCCTCATTCTTTTGTAAATTTCTTCCTTTTTCTCTAACTTTTGCCTCGATTTGCATGCCATTTACACCCCGAAGCCTCGGTATCAATCCCGAGCCCCAAAGCAAGTTCCGAAGCCCCGAAGATCCCGAGAAGTGAGCTTCCCGAGCGAAGCTCTGCCCGCGAGAAGCCAAATTTTGTGAAGATCTTCCAGATCTACCGAAGAATACTACTTCTACAAGTCGTAGTGCTATCCGATCATCTTCTAAATCAAGTGAGTGTATAGTCCCTTTCATAAACACGATTTTAATACAAGTATTATTTGAATGTATTAAGTATATGTTTGGTGTGAGTGTGTGGTTACTTTCTTCTAACACGTAACTATGAAGTATTTGCTACGAAATACGTGCTATGTGTTTATATATTGTTGTTTATTTGAGATATTGGTGGAATGGATGAACTATATAGGCTTATGTCACTTACTTGCATAACTCTTTTGTCAGTTTCTAGATGCCTTTAGTCATGCTCGAATTTGGGTGATCTCTTCGGTGGTCTCTCTGGTGATTTCGGGGCTGATGACAGTATCGTAGGGTACTTTCCCTTTGGCTAGTCGTGTGTTGGTCTTCTCAGCCCAACACAGGGGTGGTCTGCATTTGCGTCCTATATGATGAGGTGAATGGATGGTCGTGACTATGAGGATTGTGTACATGATGCCCTAAAAGTAGTGTCTCTAAACCTTAAGGTGAACACTATTGTCACCAAAGTTAAGGTTGCGTGTGGTGTAGTTGGCCTTACAATTCTTAGGTTGTCTTGGGAGTTTCTTACTACGGGATTCTGAGCTAGTGGGATGTCGACCTTTGCTTGTTCCTTAAAGTCAGCTGATTAGGCTGTTGATTCGGAAATGGGGGATATCGATCATTGATGATGGGTTTGTTTGAAACTTAGTAGTTAGTGGTCCTATGGACAATTAGTCTTTCCTCTTTATGAGTCGGATGGATGCTTTCTGAGGTTAGAGGCTTGGTCGGATAGTTTCCTTACTTATTGGGTCGTTCTATTGAGTGGACAATATCTGTTTTCGTGTCGGTGCCAAGTGGTATTGGGGGTTTGGCTATGGGAATGGCTCCGGGTGTCGAGTCGATTCCGGACTCATTTTGACTCATGGGTGATCTTCCCAAGAGGACTTCGGGAACATCTCGGGGAGGTTATAAACTCCTGAGATTCCTTTGAGGACTCTTTTGCTTCTTGTTTCTGAATTCTATTGTGGGCTAGGAAAGAGCATGGTACCTTTCACATGGGTACTTATGAGTCTAGATGCGAGGGATGATTCGGGGATTTGTCGTTATAAGTTGAAAGGGTTTTGTTAATCGATTGTTTAAGGAGAAGGGTCTCTTTGTGGCACATTAACATAATATGGTGAGGATCAAGCCAGCCCATGTCAAATGACGATGTTGGGCTTCTTGTTGTAAGAGATGTTGGATTGATTTGGAGGGTATGATTGTTTGGAATGATAGTGTGTTCTATGTACATGTTTTTACTGTTACCAGTTTCATCATTGTTACTACTACTGCGAAAATTTTGTACCGCGTTTAGCGAGTACTAGCAGTATGAGTGCTCTGATTATTAGTGATGAATTCCATAATATGGTCCCCACCAGGTCCCTCTATAATCGCTTAGTGTATACAAGTCATGTATAATCAATATTTGTAAGACCGTCGGCTGAGGGGCTCTGTCCTAAATCCATAACCAGGCAAGGAACAAGAAATAAGGCGGAATCACACACTCTAAGCCTTTAAAATCTCAATTATATATAACCCTAATGTATACGCTAAGCCATCACAACTCACCCTCAAGGACCCTTAGTTTTTATATGAATGATGTGTTTTGTTTGGATGAGAGAGTAATTTATAATTATTTATTAAAAATTTAATCTTTAAAATATTTTTATTGGGAAAACGTACCGCTGTTCACAGGTGATTCCGGGAAGGTCTCTCCTGCGGTGATCATCAACAATCTTCCATCCCCACCAGAGTTCCTTGTTATTGGATAATCCCTCTTGAAGTGTCCAATTTTGCCACACCCGTAGCAAACCTGACTCAATCTAGGCTTAGCAGCTTAGGTGGCCTATCGGGTTGGCATTCTACAACAGTGAGTGGTATGCCCCTTTCTGTTGCATTTCTTGCAGTGCAGTTTTCATCAGGATCCTTGGTGATGGAAGTTGCACTTGTGGAATTTTGGGAGGCTTCCAACATATGGTTTTCTCAATGTTGAGGTAATAGGGTCAGTGGGGGTATGCGCTGCTACTACTTGTTGTCTTTTGGTACGTCCCTGAGTCGAACTACCCTCTTTCCCGTTCCAGGGCTTTCATTTCTTGTTCTTGGGTTTGTGGCTTGGGGTATCCTTGTAGGCAGGCATTCGTTGGCGCCCCTGGTTATCACTACGATTGGAATTGTCGACACTATCCCATTTTCATTTGTGCTGGTAGTGCCGTGTTGTGCTATGACGACTGTCATGGGGGCTGTCACTGCGGCTTGAAAAGTAGCAGTGTCTATCTGTAGGATTGGTGTTTTTATGGTTGTCCGCTTGTTTCCATGTGAAGGCATGATTCAGTTACATGGTGAGAAACGAGCTCATAAGTAACCTTGTTCGTTTCTAGTTGTATCTCATCTATATACATTTATGTATGCACGCATATAAGTGACATATTTTGTTGTACAATTCTTAATGTTTCGATCTACATTCTTTGGTGTACTTATGGTAATAAGTAGTAGTAGGTATTGGACGGTCGTTAATTTTAACAAAAGAGAATATAGATTTCAATACAATTAGTTTATTCAGATTACATGGGTACTTGGAGGGCGTACCTCTCTTGATTTACTACTACTAGTTGTAACGAAATACATAATAAACCTAGGACATAGCGCAAGTAGGGTAGTGACTCTCATATGTCGAAATGGTGTACAAGGTGCTCAACCATTTCACTCATTTCATGGGTGGCCTCTTCCGCTCTCTGTTCTGCTAAGGCTGCCTTAGCCTCAACTTCAATGAGCTGTTGCCTTAAGGTGGCCACTTCCTCCTCTAAGGAGCGTAGACGATCGGTAAGGTCCTCCTGCCTTGCTTGCAGGTTCGGTATTGCTCCCAAAGGGTAAGGCTCGCTAAGGATCTCTCTGGTGCCTTCATCCTCGTCCGACTCCTCGTCAGAATCCTCCCCCTCATAGTCCATCTTTTGGTATTCTTTAGGACCCACTTCTAGGTTTTCCTCATGAACCCCTTCTGGCTCCTCATCGATCCATTTGTTGACTATTACGACAGGGGAGTAGGGGCCTTCGTGGTGAAACTCATCCATGTTTCCTATGCGAGAATAGAGGTATGAGAAACATGTAGAAAATTTAAGTGCGGGAGTTATATGGTATCCTAAAATACTCCTATAGTATTTTAAACTTTCTGTTCGATTCTAATATTCCTTTGCATGTATAGTTGGTAAGTTTTAGACTTGTTGCAACACCACTATCACTCCCAAACACATGTTGGTCATATCTCAAATAAATATAGTTGATTAGGCTTATTTATCCCATATATGATTACATAACTGTCTAGGTTTGACTGTAGTGTCCAACATTTAAAGACTCTGGTTTTGTGCTTATCATGACACTGTCCTAGTATGTATGTATACTTTGATAAAATGCTTATACTTTTAAGGTATACTTTTAGTCATAGTGTTTTAGTCCCATTGTATTTATAGTCGACACTAGTGATCACTTGGATACCATTGACGAGCATTCCCGATTCGACTCACAAGGAGACACAGAGGTTTAACCCATTATTACTAATATGTGAGACCTTCTTTCTACGCTACGATTTAGCTCTAGGTTGTTTCAACCTTGATCTTAAAACTTAACATAGGATATCCCTTTGACCTCTATAAAAGGCCACGAAACTGCATTGATACCATAAAACGTTTCACAAACAATTTTTTTTTATTGTCCTTTATCTTGGGGAAAATACATCGGTACTCGCTTTAGTTTTTAGATACGATCAACTACATTAATATACATATTCCTTACTTCTTAATCTTGCATCAAGAAGTTATTTCGTTTCATCTGTTTTATTTATCATCGATAAAATACTTTATAACCACTTCATACAACTTACTAGACATTTCCTAACAATATAAGCCATATTCTCGCTAAAAACAACCAACTTTACTTTTGATAACTTGCTTTAACTTAACACTTTTTTTTTTCAAAACTCAATTTAACCAATATTGGTTTTAACCTTGCTATTTCAATTTCATTTCAAATCCATTTCAATGGATACATGTGCTTTTAAGGGAATACAAACCATTTTAAACCTTGCTTACCATTTTGGCACGTTTTCGAAAAACTTAGAAACATTTTCTTTTATAAAAGTGTTTAGACTCTATGATATAAAACTTAAACATATGACATTGAAGTTCATATTACGTGTAAAAGCTTCACCGGGTCTTTCAAACCACTTTTGTTTTGGTTGACCATTTTCTCATTTAGGCATTATACTTTACTTAAATGTATTTTCTTGAAACCCAACATGATATTTTTACAACTTTCTACTCCAAACGTGTTTACAAGACATCACTAATGCCTACATTTCAAAACACACCTTATTTGTATATTTTATTACAAATTAGTAATATAATTTATAAAGTTTCTAGATTTTATCGCATTACAAACCATAGTTTTCACTTTTAAATTTCCAATGATACACTCTCAACAATGTATAATTACTCTTATAAATATATTGATTCTTTACCTTATCTATTTTAACAATTGTTGGACTCTAGTCTAAAAGGTCTAAACTGTCAGATTTTCAATTATTAGTTTTAGTGCTTATTCTGATATGAGATCTCGGAACTCATAATAATAACATAATACGTTATCTAACTTTGTTTCTGTCTATTTTGCTTCTCTTGGTACCATGTTCGTCCACATACAGATTAGAAGTCTACCCTTTCGTTTTGAGTTCGTGTATAGTTGTGAGACTTAATTTTGATTTAGTCAACTTTGATCTATTCAAATACGCCATTTATCATATACTTGTTATTTTTATTTTGAAATCTAATGTAAAACAAGTAATCCTTATTCACATTTGCTCCTTTTGCTCTAAATTTAAAAATTTGATTAAATGCGGCAATTTCATTGTATTTCCCTTACAATTAATACACAACGTGACTACCCTTGTTCTTATCATTTTTCAAAATCCAGAAAATATATGTGAAGAATACATTTAATATGTTTCATCTTTTCTTTAAAAGCATAAAAAGATTTAAATGTTACAATTATTTATCCTTCAAATGATTGTTTTTGTAGAATCACTAAATTGAGAATGCATGATTTTCAATGATCGGTAGTTTTACACCTTTCTTAAAAAAACATTCTACTTTGCAATCTCTAGTGAATTCGTAAGCTCTGAAACTTGTTTTCAAAAGTGTAATCAAAATATTTATGTATAAATTCCCTTATTGATGACTTAAACCTTTAACTATAATTAATCTTTATATTATTTTACTACTTTGTTTGATCGCCACACATGTATCTTCATTTTCTTGGAATTATTACACATTTTAATAACAATGAGATTAATTATCATTTCTAAGCACTCAAAATGCTATCTACACAATGTGATTTAATTTATCATAAACTTTCATCGCCTCCATTTGCAACAATGACTCTCTAATTATATAGTCTTCGAAATTGTTTCTATTATTGTAAGAGTAACCATAGTAGTAATTATATCCACGAAGATCCTAAATCATTTCGTAATTTATTTTGTAAATGACACTTAACTAGTCTTTACATTTGAAATGAACCAAAACTTCGTTGCCTACCCTTAGCACGTATCTCTAGGAACTTACCCTAAATTGTTTCTCTTTCATTCATGCTACCCCTTCTTATTTCGGAATATATCTTTTCCAGATTTAGTAGCCCACATGAAAGTGAGCAAATTTTCCCTAATCTCTTCTTTATTAGGCGGCGAATTTACACTTAGTGCTGATTTAGAATGCGACTTAAGGATCAATGCGGATTTAACGCTCAGTGTAGTTGGTGCTTCAGCCAAACTTATAGCGCTCTCTTAATTCAGATAATATCTAATTAGATAATCTTTTTGTCTAGGTTGCCATGGTTAGATTCTGATTCCATGAACCAAATTTTCCATAATCTAGACGACAAAACTCGGATTAAGGAAACACTAATTTGATTATTGCTAAAGAATTGGGATCTTCCTTTGAGGAAATAAACCCAAAATAATCATAGCACACTTCAAGTCACCACCTTTTCAACTATACAATTGTATTCGGTTGAGTTCTAATACAATACGTCACGAATTGAATTTCGGGACAAAATTCTTTCAATTGGGGGAGACTGTGACAACTGTCAAAATTTGGGATAGTTCTACATTTGAATAAACTTAGTTGCACATCTAGGCACAACCCATACTAGACTTTGTAACTAGGAGCTATGTTATAACCTACTAGAAACTTGGAAACAATTAGAAACAATGGATAATACACTTAGATTTCACATTGATATGTGAATTCTACTACTTAACTGTAGTGACTATCCATATTCAGGTAACTCTTTGACTCGAACACCTTTTCATGAATCATATACACACATCTTGCACTTGAACTAGTAGTGACTATCCAAATTGGGGTCGACAAATAAACAAATGTTTTATTTATTTGCATTTTATGTTAATATCGTTGTAATAAACTAAATATAAACACATAATTTATCCTCCCGTTTTATTGGAAAAAGTTATTTTTAATTACGACAATTTAATCGGGTAAAAAGTTTAAACCTCGTTAAACATAAGTATCGGGTAGTCGTATATCGGGTACAACACCCAAGCCTTATATAAAAGAGGGTGGACACTCCATAGAAACCTTTTACCACACTAGACCCACTTTCTCTCTCTACTCTCTCTCCTCAAGTCCGATTTCATCCAAAAACCGCAAGTTCCGCCTCCAAAACGTAAGTACTCTTACCCTAACTTGTTCTAGACATCTTTGATTTGTGTTTTAACTCAAAAATCATGCAAGAAGGCTGAAAAAGAGGAGTTTACGGCCTAAGAACCTCCTTAGGCCGTAAACCCCTAAAATAATGCCAAAAGTGCCAATTTCTCCCCTTTAAGCTTAGAAACTAGTTTTGGACTTAACCTAGAAGTGTTTGAACCTTAAATCAACAATTTTTAGGGCTTGAAAGAGCGTTTACGGTCCAAGCACATGCTTAGACCGTAAACACCCTCTAAGCTTGCTAATCAAGCCCAAAACACTTCCAAACCACATTTAGACTTAAGTTATGTCTTAGGGACTTGCTAATTCGGACTTGGAACACCTAAATCTTGTCATTTGAGGGGTAAACTAGATATTACGGCCCAAGCATATGCTTAGACCATAAACTCCCTGTAGCACCTGGTTCCTGGTACGTAAATCTTATTTGTGTATTTCTCTTCTTTTAGCCTTGGACTCGGCGAGTCACAGGTCCGACTCGCCGAGTAGATGCGGGACCTGGGACACGTTTAAGTTGTCGACTCGGCGAGTCCATATCCTGGACTCGGCGAGTCACAGCTGTTGGATGAAACCCTAAGTTTCAGGGGTTTGCACCCTATTTAAACAACATATCCTTCCCAACCTCGCCCCCATTCACCCTCAGAGCCCTGTATATCTCTCTAGCCGTGCTTCCTTGTGAGTTTGAGGTGTTTTTGTGGTATTCTTGAAGTTTTTGAGGGAAAAAGAAGAGGGAATCAAGAAGAGGAGAAGGAGGCCAAGCATCTCTGTGTCATTCCAACATTTCCCCTAAGGTATAACTCGTTTCCCCTCTGTTTTTAAGCTTATTGTCCCTTATAGCTCCATTAAAGTCCTTTTTGAGCCATTTCCAAGATTGTGTATGCTTGAGGGTTCGTAATAAGTTGATTGGCCTCTAGATCTAGGCAAGATTGAGCTCCAGGAGCTCATATCTGTTAGCTTTATGGACCCATGTTTCTTGTTCACCATAGATCTACCCTTTTGAGGCATTTTGAACCCTAAAATCCATATTGGTGAATATCTACACGTAAAGTTGGAAACTTTACGTGTGATTCGTTTCCTAGAAGTCCAGATCTGTGGATGTCATGGACTGGAATCGAGCAAATCTGTGTATTTAGTGGGTGCATGGCAACGACTCGGCGAGTCGTTCATGTGACTCGGCGAGTCTGTTCGCGAGTCTCCGAGTTTGTCCCCTTTTCGTAGTGTCGAGTGAGCAGTGAGTCATGGGGAGTGACTCAGGGAGTCGGAAGCTGAACTCATCTATGGAGGTACTCGGCGAGTCAATGCCCTGACTCGGCGAGTTCAAGGCAATCTCCTTAGATCAAGAACAGACTCGGTGAGTTGTTCATACAACTCGGCGAGTCTTAGCATGAGTGTTCGTCGGATGAAGATGAACGCGACGAGTTGTTCATACAACTCGGCGAGTAGGATGAAGGACTTGAATATCAGTTTAGAAGGTGAACTCGTCGAGTCGTCGCCTAACTCGACGAGTAGGAACGGGTTTCAGGGCAATCGTTTGGGTAGGGACTCGGCGAGTTGGAAAGCCAACTCGGCGAGTCGGGTCAACTGAAAGTTGACTCTGACTTTGTTTGATGACATGATCAGGGGTAAAATGGTCATTTTACCCAAAGGTCAGTTAGCAGTGTTGATTGAGTATGTTGTGGGAATTACAGCCGGAGGATTTCCGGAGCAGCAGCAGCAGTAGACAGTCAGTTCCCGATCAGATCAGCAACTACTTCGAGGTGAGTTACCTTCCAGTAGCGGTGGCTCTACGGCCACAATGCCGACCCACCAGTAGGAGTTATATGTAGATGTTTGTCTCTGTGATATTCATCTAGGAATTACTACTACCTGTGTTATGTTATGTGCTAGTATGATATGATGCTATGTGCTAGTGACAGTAGGGGGAGATAGTCCCCGAAGTATCCGGTCGGTAGGACCGAAGGGGAGGCCAGCACCCAGATATGCTAGGCAATGTCCGGTCGAGAGGGCCGAAGGGGTAGGTCGGGCACCCAGATATGCCTGACAATATATGTATGTTATGAGATTATATGGTATGTGGTACGGTGGGGGAACTCACTAAGCTTTGTGCTTATAGTTTTTAGTTTTGGTTTCGGGTACCTCCTCAGCTAGGGGAAAGGAGCCGGCGTGGTAGCAGCATGTCACACACACACTCTTTGGTTTCCGCATTTACGAGATTCTCTGGGATTTATACTCTGATATTTTGATTGGTTGTATGATTTGGCTTTTAGACATGGTTTACGTTGTGTCATGGTTTGATCAAACAATGTTTTTAATTATTAATGTTTTCTAAGTAATGTTTTAAAACGAAATTTTTGGATGTGAAAATTGGGTCGTTACAAGTTGGTATCAGAGCCCTGGTTTGAGGGATTCAGACACACCTTCGGGGGTGTCTGAAATCAAATCGAGGGATTAAAAGATTTTCTAAAAAGAAAATGTTTTCAAAAAAAAATTGAGAAAAGAGTTTCGAGAAAGAACGAAGTGTGTGATGTGCGCGACCGGCCGAGCTCAAGTAAGTATTCCCCAAAGTACCCATACAAGTTTATGTTATGTTTATCAGCTTTTGTAGAACAACATGCTTGAATAGGACTAAGGATCTAAGAGTGATGCCTTATGTGCCTGCTTTATGTGTTTCAGTTGTATGAGAATTGCATGCTAGTTATTGAGTAGACAGCAAGTAGGATAGCCTGATTAGGTTATGCCTGATAATATGAGCTTAACACCTTATGCTAGTACAGTTCTTGAAAGCAGATAGAGTTGATTGAGATTGTTACCCTTGTCTGAATGTTGCTTGCTTCGTGCTACGTGGGACTCTGAATAATGGGAGTTATCCATTAGGTGAATGCGTCACGTCACATGTGATCAGGGTTGAATAATCTTAGAGTGCCGGATTTGATCCTACTGCGCAGCTCTTGTTTGAGTCCAACCGTTGTAGGGACAAGTCGGGTACTCGAAGGATTATCTGAGCCTCGTCACATGTGATGGTATTCGGGTAATGGCTAATTGGCATTACAAGGAGGCCTGCAGCAGCTGAGGACTGGATAGAGTAGAATCAGAGATTTCCCTAGGGCAAGCCTAGGATGAGTATAGCAGTGATCAGCAGTAGTGAAAGGGATCTGGTGGAGTCGAGGCATTCCTTGAAGAAGGTACAGATAGATGTGGAAGGTAGTATGGGCCCGTACTACTGAAAGCAGAGGATCCGTACCCGAACCAAGGAAGGCCAAGATAAGACCAGGGAACTTGTAGGTAGCAGTGATCCCTCGGGAAGTATCAATATCTCTAATGTTTGATGTGATGTATTGCAGAATGGTGGTATTTTGATCGAGGCTGGTAGATGGCGGTTTAGGAGAGGGGTCAGGTTCGGGATCAGGTTCCGAGCCGGTTGATGAGAGACTACGCGAGTTCATCGCATCAGAGATCACCAGAGGCATCCTTGAGTCGACCCCATTCTCTTTGGGTCGATCAAGGAAGGGATCATGGAGTTGATGGAGGATCGCCTTCGGGCATTCCGGAGTGATATGGCATCTAGCCAGTCGGGATCTCGCACACTGTCCTTCAAGGACTTCAGGGGCAGTGGTGCGCCGGATTTCCATGGGGGTGAAGGACCCCATTGCTGCCAGGCGATGGATTGCAGACATCGAGTCTGCACAGTTGACTAGCTTCTGCCCCGAGGGGTCGAAGGTGAGGTATGCAGCAGGGTGTTTACGGGACCGAGCCCGGGATTGGTGGGAGTCAGTGGGTGACTCGTTGGGAGCCTCAGCTATCGAGGCTATGACCTGGTCGGACTTTGTGACCAGGTTCAGGGCAGATTTTGCGCCGGCTGTCGAGCTTCAGCAGCTGGCCAGGGAGTTTCTAGACATGAGACAGACGACAGATACTATGGTGGAGATCACCGCCAAGTTCCGGAAGAGGGCTTTGGTGGTGCCCCAGTATGCTGGTGACGAGGACATGAAGAGGACTCGTTATCATGATATGCTACGAGCTGACATCCGGGAGCATGTTAGCTTTTCGGCTTGCCCTACCCTGGACTCCATGATTGCCAGGGAGAGGGAAAGGGAGATAGATTTGGAGCACATCCGAAAACGGAAGGCAGAAGAGGGTCAGTCAGGAGGGGCTTCGGGGAAGAAGCCCAAGGGATTTGATGCGGGCCAAAAGGCCAACAGGGACGGGGACGCTGCAGGAAATGCGGCAAGGCGCACGAGGGAGCGTGCAGGATGGGATCATCAGGCTGCTACAAGTGCGGCAAGTCTGGGCACATCAGCAGGGATTGCATTGCTTCGGCAGCAGTTATTCAGACATCAGAGTTGCTATGTTTCCACTGCAACCAAAGGGGCCACAAGAAGGCCAATTGCCCCCAGTTGACAGTTTCAGCGCCGGTGAAGGTGCTGGCTCCAGCGACCCTGCGGATCACGGATGGCCGGCAGGGCAAGGCAGAGGCTGCAGTGGTGAGGAGCCGAGCATTTTAGCTGACTACCGAGGAGGCACGCGCCGCACCCGATGTGGTGACGGGTATGATTCTTTCCCTCTATCTTATTTTTATGATGTTATATTATTGATATGTGGTCCATATGTATATATATATGCATTAGGATCGTTCCATGTGAACGGCCTTCCAGTTCAGGTGTTGTTCGAGTCGGGTGCGTCCCGATCGTTTATTTCCCTTGCGCTTAGCAAGAAGTTTCATGAGTCATCGGGCGAGTTGGATTGCCCTTTGGAGGTGGAGATTGCTGATGATCGATCGGTGCGAGCATCGATGGTATTTCGAGATTGCGTGCTGTGTTTGTTTGAGGAGCGCTACTTGGTAGATTTGGTTCCCATTCCGTTGCGTGGGAACAAAGTGATTATAGGCATGGATTGGCTGAGCCCTAATGGGGCGGTGATAGATTGCGCGCAACAGCTAGTGCGGGTTAGGACCCCAGGCAGGGGAGAGTTAGTAATTCATGGCGAGAGGCCGCAGTATGGACCCGCAATATGTTCAACAGCGAGGGCGAGGCGCTACCTTCAGCAGGGATGCACATGATATGTCGCGTATGTGATGGATACCCGGGAGGCGGGTAAGGCGACAGTGAGCGAGGCGCCGATCTTAGCCCTGCCAGAGGGCGTAGAGGATTTTGTGGTATACTGCGACGCATCCATTTCTGGGTTGGGCGCGGTACTGATGCAGAGGGGGCATGTCATTGCCTACGCTTCGAGGCAGCTCAAGCCTCACGAGGCAAACTACCTGACGCATGATTTGGAGTTGGGGGCGGTTGTTTTTGCCCTCAAGATTTGGCAGCATTACCTCTACGGGGTTTGATGTACCATCTACACGGACCACAAGAGTTTGAGGTACCTCATGGATCAGCCGAATCTGAATATAAGGCAGCGTCGGTGGTTGGACGTGGTAAAGGATTATGATTGCGAGATCCTCTACCACCCGGGGAAGGCCAATGCGGTGGCCGATGCGCTTAGCCACAAGGCGGCGCCGATCAGGGATGTTTGCATGAGGATGACTGTGGTGACTCCCCTGTTGGAGCGAATTCGGGAGGCTCAACAAGAGGCTATCAAGGAGGAGCATCGGAAGAGTGAGCGTGTGGCGGGTCAGGTTTCCTCCTTTGATTATGATAGCCGAGGACTATTGACACTACACCGTAGGGTGTGGGTGCCGTATCACGGAGGCGTGCACCAGATTTTGATGGAGGAGGCGCACAAGTCCCGATTCTCTATTCATCCTGGGGCGACGAAGATGTATAGGGATCTTCGTCTAGATTATTGGTGGCCCTGCATGAAGCGGGATGTGGCATGGTACGTTGAGCGCTGCTTGACCTGCAGGAAGGTCAAGGCCGAGCATCAGAGGCCGCATGGCAAGATGCAGCCGTTGGATATTGCACTATGGAAATGGGAAGATATCACGATGGATTTTATCACGAAGCTTCCCAGGACCGTGCGTGGAGTGGATTCGATTTGGGTCATCGTGGATCGATTGACCAAGAGTGCTCACTTTATCCCGATCCAGGAGAGCATATCGGCCGAAAAATTGGCCGACATCTATATCAGGGAGATTGTGGCACGGCACGGGGTGCCAGTATCAGTTATCTCGGACAGGGATGTGCGTTTTACTTCCAGATTTTGGAAGAGATTTCATGACGAGCTGGGTACTCGTTTGCATTTTAGCACCGCTTTTCACCCGTAGACGGATGGTCAGAGCGAGCGGACCATCCAGACTCTGGAGGATATGTTGCGGGCGTGCGTGCTAGATTTCGGTGGTAGCTGGGATACCTATCTTCCACTGGCCAAGTTCTCCTACAACAACAGCTATCACGCGAGTATCGACCGCCCTCCCTTCGAGATGTTGTACGGACGGAGGTGCAGGACCCCGATATGCTGGGGTGAAGTTGGCCAGAGAGTCATGAGGAGCACCGAAGTGGTGCTCAAGACGACCGAGAGGATCCAGCAGGTCCGGAGCAGGCTTCAGACTACTCAGAGTCGGCAGAAAAGTTATGCTGACAAGCGTCGATCCAACTTGGAGTTCCAAGTCGGGGATATGGTTCTCCTGAAGGTGTCGCCTTGGAAAGGCGTCATTCGATTCAGGAAGCGGGGCAAGTTGGGCCCGCGATTCATTGGACCGTTCAAGGTCATAGCCCAGGTGGGCAAGGTGGCGTATAGGTTGGATCTGCCAGCCGAGCTCAGCCAGATCCACAACACTTTCCATGTTTCTCAGCTGCAAAAGTGCCTAGTGGACGATTCAACGGTTGTGCCGTTAGAGGACATTCAGGTTGATGACAGCCTGAATTACATTGAGCGCCCAGTCGCAATCCTCGATAGGAAGTCGAAGGATTTGAGGAACAAGAGGGTGGAGCTAGTGAAGGTGCAATGGCAGCACCGCAAGGGTTCGGAATGGACTTGGGAGCCGGTGGACGAGATGATGGAGCATTATCCCGAGCTGTTTCAGGATCGAGCAGCAGACTTCGAGGACGAAGTATAAAATAAGTGGGAGAGATTTGTAGCACCTGGTTCCTGGTACGTAAATCTTATTTGTGTATTTCTCTTCTTTTAGCCTTGGACTCGGCGAGTCACAGGTCCGACTCGCCGAGTAGATGCGGGACTCGGGACACGTTTAAGTTGTCGACTCAGCGAGTCCATATCCTGGACTCGGCGAGTCACAACTGTTTGATGAAACCCTAAGTTTTAGGGGTTTGCACCCTATTTAAACAACATATCCTTCCCAACCTCGCCCCCATTCACCCTCAAAGCCCTGTATATCTCTCTAGCCGTGCTTCCTTGTGAGTTTGAGGTGTTTTTGTGGTATTCTTGAAGTTTTTGAGGGAAAAAGAAGAGGGAATCAAGAAGAGGAGAAGGAGGCCAAGCATCTCTGTGTCATTCCAACGTTTCCCCTAAGGTATAACTCGTTTCCCCTCTGTTTTTAAGCTTATTGTCCCTTATAGCTCCATTAAAGTCCTTTTTGAGCCATTTCCAAGATTGTGTATGCTTGAGGGTTCGTAATAAGTTGATTAGCCTCTAGATCTAGGCAAGATTGAGCTCCAGGAGCTCATATCTGTTAGCTTTATGGACCCATGTTGCTTGTTCACCATAGATCTACCCTTTTGAGGCATTTTGAACCCTAAAATCCATATTGGTGAATATCTACACGTAAAGTTGGAAACTTTACGTGTGATTCGTTTCCTAGAAGTCCAGATCTGTGGATGTCATGGACTGGAATCGAGCAAATCTGTGTATTTAGTGGGTGCATGGCAACGACTCGGCGAGTCGTTCATGTGACTCGGCGAGTCTGTTCGCGAGTCTCCGAGTTTGTCCCCTTTTCGTAGTGTCGAGTGAGCAGTGAGTCATGGGGAGTGACTCAGGGAGTCGGAAGCTGAACTCATCTATGGAGGTACTCGGCGAGTCAATGCCCTGACTCGGCGAGTTCAAGGCAATCTCCTTAGATCAAGAACAGACTCGGTGAGTTGTTCATACAACTCGGCGAGTCTTAGCATGAGTGTTCGTCGGATGAAGATGAACGCGACGAGTTGTTCATACAACTCGGCGAGTAGGATGAAGGACTTGAATATCAGTTTAGAAGGTGAACTCGTCGAGTCGTCGCCTAACTCGACGAGTAGGAACGGGTTTCAGGGCAATCGTTTGGGTAGGGACTCGGCGAGTTGGAAAGCCAACTCGGCGAGTCGGGTCAACTGAAAGTTGACTCTGACTTTGTTTGATGACATGATCAGGGGTAAAATGGTCATTTTACCCAAAGGTCAGTTAGCAGTGTTGATTGAGTATGTTGTGGGAATTACAGCCGAAGGATTTCCGTAGCAGCAGCAGCAGTAGACAGTCAGTTCCCGATCAGATCAGCAACTACTTCGAGGTGAGTTACCTTCCAGTAGCGGTGGCTCTACGGCCACAATGCCGGCCCACCAGTAGGAGTTATATATAGATGTTTGTCTCTGTGATATTCATCTAGGAATTACTACTACCTGTGTTATGTTATGTGCTAGTATGATATGATGCTATGTGCTAGTGACAGTAGGGGGAGATAGTCCCCGAAGTATCCGGTCGGTAGGACCGAAGGGTAGGCCAGCACCCAGATATGCTAGGCAGTATCCGGTCGGTAGGACCGAAGGGGAGGCCAGCACCCAGATATGCTAGGCAGTATCCGGTCGGTAGGACCGAAGAGGAGGCCAGCACCCAGATATGCTAGGCAGTATCCGGTCGAGAGGACCCAAGGGGAGGCCAACACCCAGATATGCTAGGCAATGTCCGGTCGAGAGGGCCGAAGGGGTAGGTCGGGCACCCAGATATGCCTGACAATATATGTATGTTATGAGATTATATGGTATGTGGTACGGTGGGGGAACTCACTAAGCTTTGTGCTTATAGTTTTCAGTTTTGGTTTCAGGTACCTCCTCAGCTAGCGGAAAGGAGCCGGCACGGTAGCAGCATGTCGCACACACACTCTTTGGTTTCTGCATTTACGAGATTCTCTGGGATTTATACTCTGATATTTTGATTGGTTGTATGATTTGGCTTTTAGACATGGTTTACGTTGTGTCATGGTTTGATCAAACAATGTTTTTAATTATTAATGTTTTCTAAGTAATGTTTTAAAACGAAATTTTTGGACGTGAAAATTGGGTTGTTACACTCCCCTTAAACATGCCAAATGAAGTTTTAATCCCCTAAGAAGCCTTATACCCTCACTAGAACTTGTTAGGAATGAACCAAAGACCTCAAAGTCGAAGATTGGAGAGTGCACAAGAGTTTACTACCGTAAACCATAGGGTTTACGGCCGTAAACTCCCAAGGAGTGGTCCTTGGACCGTAAACTCCAAGGGAGTACCCTCCTTTGACCGTAAACACCCTTATAGCCTTGTATATTACCTTAGAACCACTCTAGAACCACAAAAGGGCTTGAAATCACTCACTTACACTCCTCCCATGATTTTACGGCCGTAAACTCATGGGGGGATGTGGTCTCCCAACCGTAAACTCACTTAAGGTGAGTTTTAGAAGAGTAAACTCCATAGTGAGGTCTTATACTCTTTCCTTGCAACCCATTAGCTTTCTAGCACTCAAACATAAGACCTTTAATCACATTAGGATGTCTATATGTGTATAATTAGAGTCTAAATCACTAATTACTTGTAAACATATGTCTTCATATGTTACTAGGGTCATAAAGGGGGTACAAGTCTTTACTTGACACCAAATGCTCATCCGACACTTCCACTCGATATACTCATTGCAGGTGAGTTCATACCCCTTAATGAACCTTTTTAAATGTTTTTACATGTTTTAGGGGGGGGGGGATACAAGCATAACTCTACAAGTTTTTATTATTAAATCATATGTGATTCACAAATTATCATCAAAAAGGGATTTTTCTACAAATTTAGCTGCTTACCAATAAAATTGTTTTAGTTGATTATCAAATGCACTTTAAGATTAAATTGTTGTTAAACTATTTTCAAAACTGTGTTTAAATCGATTTTCTTTTTAAAATATATCTACACTAATATATTTATATAAGTAAGGCTTGAAGGACTTAGGACCGATAGCTCGCCTTATTTCTTGTTCTTGTTTGATGTGGTCTTAGGGTATCTGTTATCCGTCCAACTGTCGTTGATTTCTTAGTTATATATATATATATATATATATATATATATATATATATATATATATATATCATATATATTGGTGTTAGATATGAAAGTCTTCATCTTATTCAATACCTTTGTTATACAAAGGCAGGAAATCATACACTCTAGTTAACTATAATAGGTATAGTTAAGACTACTGCTCGTTACCTCTACTACTATTCCACTCACTAAAACTGCTATGATTACAAGTTAATGCATGTATAAGAGAACACTCTATGAACTATACAGAAAGACTACTAAACTATAATAGAAGAGAATACAATAATCCAGAGTATAACACACTATCACTCTATAAAGCACTCTACCGCGCTTACACCATGTGACCAGGGCTTTCGACAAGGAAGGCAACACTACATGTATAGATCTATATGGGGCAGACACTATTACATCCCGACTGTTAACTACAGTCCGAGCCGACTAGGCCTAGGGGTGGCACTACATCACTACATTACGCATGACCGGGAAGGTCGTCGGGTTCTCTATTATCATCCAGTCTGGTTACATGAGGGTTACACCTTTATTTAAATTAATACACTACTGTCAACAGGCATAACTTTTCTTCATCTATGTTACTCACATGAGATTTATTACCATACTTTTACAAATGAAGGTTTTCAATGATTATACTTACACACAACTCAAAGGATTTAACTTACATTGTAATTTTCTGGAAAATATAGGATTTTCTAGGGATTTCTACTACTTATAAACATAAACTTCAGTTTTTATACTATAAGTTTGTAAACACTTTTATACAACAACGACACTAAATTCTTATGAACTCACCAACTTTATGCTGATACTCGTTTTCAAAATAACTTGTATCCTCAGGTCAAAGATAGACAGGTACAAATGCAGCTTTTGGAGAAGATGGAGCACATACAAGACCCATCTTTTATTTTGTTATACTTTTGGTGTCTATAAACTTTACAGAACACGGTTGTAATTAAATTTACTATATAAATGCAATGATTGTTGTCGCTTTTTTTTTTTTTACTATTATGCAATTGTTATGATATTGTACATGACGTCCTCCACCCCAGAACGTATTCTGCCGTTATCGGTTTTGGGGTGTGACGGATTGGTATCAGAGCATTGTTTATATTGAATCAAGTATATCAACCTATAAAAGATATACAAACTATAAACACTTCGGGACTAAAACACTCTGACCAAGAATAGATACTCTTAAATACTAAAATATTTAATAAAGTATATAAATACATTCACCACTACAGAAGGGTCAGTATCATACTAGAACAAAACAAAAGTATTAAGATTGTTGAACAGCACAATTAAGCTTAGAGACATATAGTCACATCTGGGGGGATGTAGCCTGATCAACTACATTTATCCAGGAGTGACTAGCATGTGCCTAAGAGTGATTGTGGTGTTGCAACAAGTCTAAAAACTTACCAGCACTACCACAAGAACGTTAGAACAAGAATACTATAGGAGTATTCTGTATACTACTAACTACATATGTGATAACTAAAAGGGTCGTTACTGGTAGGACAATAATTGCTAAGTGGATACACCACGATTACATGTGACTAGGGCGCTATAGACTCATAATCTGTGGCCTTTGCTTCATTTCCTGTTCTTGTTTGATTGGGGATCTTAAGTTAGGATTGCTTATTCGAAGGACTATCTTACTTCGGTTACATGTAATTGGTATGCACTACGTAAGTATTGGGTCGACTAATAACGATCCATCTTATAAGTATCCTAGATTAGTAGGTCTGTTAACCTTTCTTTCCTCCTTTCTCGCGTAGATAGCATGGCTAGCTTCCACCATCCTAGTGATCCATATTATCCAAACCAGGGTAATGGAGGATGGATCGATGAGGAGCCAGAAGATTATCACCCGATCCCCTTGGATGATCATCATGTAGAAGGCTTTTCGGATAGCTCCAGCTCTGAGCCAGAAGTTAATAACCTACCCCCTGTAGCTCTGAACCCCAACCCCCGTCCGACATTTCAAGGTCCCACTCCCATGTGGGCAATAACCTTAAACCGATGGAGCGAGGAGCAGGGTCAGCCCTTACCTTACAATGGAGATCGAAGCTTCTACAACGTAGGTGAGGGAGGATCAGCGGACCAAGTTCTTCCCATCATGGTCTGAAGGATTGCCAGGAACGTCGAGCAAGGTCAAGCAGCCATTGGCCGAGTGGTAGAAGTGGATGCCAACTAAAATCTCAACACTGTTCGCATCCACCAACTTGAAGAAGCTATGGATAGGACGAGGAGGACCAATGAGGCTCTGCAGCAACAGCTAGCTGCATCCCAAGCCAAAGTTAGGGAACTCCAAGCACGTCAAAGGACTCATGAATGAAACCTTCAGGAAGTTATGCGTCAACTAGCTGATCTGAGGGTTCGCCCAATGGGCACTCGTCGCCAATAGAAGATGTCGAAACATCTCACTCTTTTGTTTAAGGACTAGCCTTTTCTTTTCTATGCTCAGTAGAGCACTTGTCTGTAAACATTCCTAACTTTGAAAGTACTCTAATTAGGCCTCTAAACTGCCAACCTTCTTCCTTTTGGTTTGATGTAAGACCTACTGTTAGGTCACTTTTCCCAAACTAGTACTACATCATTAATACCGGTAAATTGGCAATTAACTACTCTATTGCTATGACTCTCCCTCTGATTATTCGGGATATGTTGAATTAGTCTGTGAAACACTCTTACCATAATTGCAATAGACTCTTACTATTGCTATCCTTTCTATGAACTTTCAGTAAAAGATGCCTCCTCGCAAGAACCCAAGCAGAGGCAGACCAACAACTCAAACCCCACCTCCACCACCTCCTCCTCCGTAGTTCGATCCTGTGCTGTTTCAAATAGCTGTGACTGCAGCTGTGACGGTAGCCATGGCTAAAATGAACTCTGGTGATACGAGCGGTGGCAACTCTAGATTTGGTGAAGTCCATCAAAGGACGCATGGATGTACTTATAAGGACTTCATGAACTGCAAAACCACTTTCTTCGATGGGACCGGAGGAATTCTAGCATTGTCTCAGTGGTTCGAAAGAACTGAGGTTGTCTTTGAAATGTGCTCATGCCCCGAGGAGAGCAAAATAAAGTTCGCTGCTGCCACCTTCACTAACAGGGCCCTGACATGGTGGAACGGCCATGTCAGTGCACTCTCTTTGGTAACGGACAACGCCATGGGCTGGGACACACTGAAGGACCTCATGAGAGGGGAGTATTGCCCTAGGGGCGAAATTTAGAAACTTGAGGAGGAACTCTGGAACCTCAAGATGAAAGGGACCGACATAACAACTTACACAACCAGGTTCTGTGACTTGGCAGCTATGTGTCCTAACATGATCCCTTCGGGGAGCAAGAAGATTGAACAATACATTTGGGGTTTAATGCCCCCGTATCGAGGAAACGTTCTAGCCTCACGCCCTACGACCTTTGACAGTGCCAAGGAATTGGCCCAGAGGTTAATTGATCATCAGATTCCTTCCACACCAGCAACAACCTCGGCAAATACCACCACACCACCCAAATCATCCGACAATAAGAGGAAGCATGGGGATTAGAAGAAGGGCAAGAAGACTCAATCTTCTTCCAAAAACCAACAGATCGTGGCTGTTCATGCTGCCACCACTCCTGCTACCCCGGTACTAGCAAAAACTTATGTTGGGAACCTGCCTAAGTGCCCTAAGTGCCCCAAGTGCCCTTTCCATCACAACGGCCCCTGTCGTGAATTGCACTGCACCAACTGCGGCCAGAAGGGTCATACTGCCCGGTTTTGCAGAGCCCAACCCAAACCTATCTCTCAAGTCCCCAGTTCGGGAGTGAGTCAGGCCTGCTATGGCTGCAGTGAAGCGGGCCATTTCAAGAAAAACTGTCCGAAGGCTGGGAATGCGGGAGGAACAGGAAGACTAATCGCTATTGGCCACAACGAAGCAGTAGCGGATCCCGCAGTAGTCACGGGTACGTTCATTCTCAACAACTCTTATGCCTGTGTCTTATTCGATAGTTGTGCAGAAAGAAGCTTCATAAACCAAAAATTTAAACACTTACTTAATCAATCCCCACAACCACTAAAAGAAACATTCGTCGTAGAAATGGCTAACGGAAAGACTGAAAGCTCTAACGAAATTTACATAGGTTGTACCCTCACATTAGACGATCATTCATTTCCAATCGATCTCATACCACTCTCGATCAAGAGTTTCGATGTCATTGTTGGCATGGACTGGTTGAGTCGTTATCGCACTGATATTCTATGCTTCGACGAAGCCATTCGCCTAAATCCACCAAATCACGAAACTCTGTTAATCTACGGAGACAAACCCGGTACGAGCCTTCGTATCATCTCAAGTATTCAAGCCCAGAAATACCGCGCCTTTCTTGCACACGTCGTCGACACCAGCCAAAAAGCGAGAGATCGAAAAGACATCCCTGTTGTATACAAAGACTTGGTTTGGAAACACAACATCATCAGTACACTTAAAAATTGGGTATACCACAGTATTTGTTTCTAAATAATGAGCACCCTGTTCAGTTAGCAATTTTTCGAATTTCTGTGTATCTCCATACACTTGATCCACTACCATTCTAGGAATTTCTTTGTCTTTTGAAGCTTCCTTTTTCTTCGTATTTTTCTTTCTTGTTCATCATTACTATCATATGTTTGACTATCTTTGACTTCCACAAAGTTCATATCACAAACTTTCGAAGTTGAAGATTGATCAGTGTCAATATTACCCAACAAATCCTTAACTGTTTCCTTCCCTTTAGATGATGATGTAACATTAATAATAGACAACTGAGAACAATCAACATCCTCTAGATCACTAATTTCACTAATATTGTCCGAATTATCCTCAATATCAGCAAAATTTGATTGAGAATTAGAAGTAAATTTTTCAGTGCTTTTCAAAATTTGAATTTGTTCAGACTTAGTTAAAGTTTCATTTACAATGTTAACCAAATCAATTGTATCAAGACATTCATCAACATTAACAATTCCATATCTATATCTATCATTTGGAACTTTGTTAAAATCAGCAATTTCCTTTTCACAGTCATATGAAATATTATCTACTTTAGCTTTCTCAAAAGCTAAAAATGGAAGCAATTTTCTATGTTGATCTTGTGACAACCCGATATTTCGAGTCAATGTAATGTAAAACCGATCAAATTTAGGTCAAAATGTAACCTTCCTAAAATCTTGCTCGGATTAAATAAAGTAATAGAAATCATATCAAGGTTTGCGTACATAAAAAGAATGTCCAAATCTGACCTCGGATGAGGAAGTTATGAATTTTTGAAGAAATTCCTTAAACACGTCATTTTAATAAATAAATAATAAAAATAATTTCGGAATTTGCCAGCGGAATCTAAACGAAAGTTGTAGATCATGGTCTCACCTTCGCGTGGATATAAAGAACGTCAAAAACGGAGTTCGTATGAGAGAGATATGAATTTTTGAAGTTTATTTAAAATAAATAAGAATTTAATTATAAATTCCCGGTAATATCCGAAGGGGAGTCATCGGATTGGACCGAAGTACGCCCTGCGTACCTTCGTACGCCCCGCGTACTGAGATCGAGGGTCTCGGATCGTCCACGTCGCACTATCCGAAGAGTTCTAACCCGTCCGACCCGTCCGAAGCTCCGACCCGTCCGACCCGACGTCCCATCCGACCCGGCGTCCCATCCGACCCGCGTACCCAGCAACCCGTCCCATCCGAACCGAGGCAGTCGAGGCTTCGGTCATGCATGACGTACGCGTACGCGCTGCGTACGAGCGTACGCCCCGCGTTCGGAGGCGGTTCAGCCTTCCTATAAATAGGATGCGAGGCTTTCCGAAAATGTTGCTCATTTCTCTCCTCTCTCTCACAACTTTGTCTCGTTTTCCGTGCCCGTTATAACCCGAAGCTCTGGTCTTTTTGCTCAAGTCCCGAGGGTCGATTTTACTCCCGAGATTCCCGAGAATCCCGAGAAAAATCCGTTTTCTGAGACGAAACTCTGCCCGGTTTTCCATCTCGCTTTCTTCAATCAATCAAGTGAGTTTCATACCCCTTAATCAACCTGTTAAATATTCTAAATGCGTTTATATGCTTTCAAAGGGGGGGAATATAAGTTAAATACTTATAGTTATTGTTTCAATCACATATGATTGCTCTAATCACATGTGATTAATAACTAGGGAAATCAGTGGTTTTATCACTATTCAAACTATATATCAAACTGTTTTACTTCTAAATGTTTTCCAAACCCATTTACTTTTCGAATTTACACTGCAACTGTGATTTAAACAAATGTTCCTTATACTTAAACTGTTTTAATCAAATCTACGCCTTCAAATTGTTTTATAGATTGACATCAAGTCAATCTTTCTTTAATAAAATATACTTATGTTTCAAATGTCTTATAAACACTTATTTATGTTTTTAAATTACAAATTTCATGCCCGTATATGTGTAGACGTATAAATAATGTTTAAAGGGCTTAGGAAGGCTATCCACCTTGTTTCCTTTTCCTCGATTTGGATGTGGTCTGATAGGATTTTGGATGACCATCCGAAGGTCGTTTCCATATTAATTATATATTAAATATACATATATAGACATAAAAGTACTTCTATAATCATACGTACTAAACACACTGTTAACAAGTTACCATCGGGGTAACACAGAATCATACTATTACAACTGCTAGATCAATGAGTCAGTTCATTCATGAGTCTATACTAGGAAGAGAAAATATACAACTATACTACGAGAATATATACAACTATACTAGAACAAGAAACACTTCGTCACACATGCAAGAATACGATAACAAATGTGATTCACTGTATCGGAGCATGCCTTAAATGTCATGGCCCGAGTTGTAGCCAGAATTCTCTTGGAGGGAGAGCGTTGAGTTTGCGTATAGATCTATACTGGATTGACTATCCTACACCTTGCTGCTAGCTACAGCCGGACCTGCAGGTCTGCGGGTGCCAAACGTCATTCCGTTATTACGACCGTTCTTTATGTCGTTGTTATCAGTCGATAGTATGGTGCAATTATCACATCATACCTTAATATAAATCCGGTTTAAGGTAGTAGTAATTAGTACAACAGTAGTTCTGATTATACAAAACTACAGTACTACAATGATTTACCCATTACATATTTTGGTGATAATCTCACTTAAGCATTAATGTACAAACTATATTTTATCAAATGATAGTTATACTTGGGTAATCACACACTTTCACTACAGACGAGTTTACAAAACTGTTAAGCCTTGGTAGAAGGTTACTTTTATAGAAAATATAGGATTTTCTGAGAGATTCAAACTTTTGCAAATACTTTTAACATTTATTTACATTTTTACAAACTTATACTTTGGGACAAGTTCAAACGTTTTTGACAATGAACATTGACACAAAAATACTTATGAACTCACCAGCTTAATGCTGATAAACTCTTTCAAAATAACTTGTATTCTCAGGTCATCAGTAGACAGGTACCGATGCCAGCTTTTGAGATGATGGAGTGTACTCAAGACTCATCATTTTATTATTTTGATTTACGTTATATTTTTGGTGTCTAAAACTGTACAAAACACGCATGTATTAAATTTATATATTTAATGCAATGGATGATGTTGTTTGCCCATTTACATTTACTGTGTTGTGATTACTTTACATGACGTCCTCCGCCCCAGAACGTTTCCGCCGTTCTTGGTTTTGGGGTGTGACAGATCTTTACTGATTTCGCATGAATGATGTAATTTTGTCAATTTACCATATAATCTTTTTGCTGAATTACAGTAGATATTCCTTTGAGCTAACAACATTTTTGAGTCACTAGCTAGATTATCTCTATCTACCATAATATTTGTTATTTGAACTTCTAAACATTCAATTTTAGCAATTTTTGGATCAAGTTTCTTCATTGTCTCTAGCAATTGTTCAGACAGCTTCTTAGCCTCGTTGCTAGCAGATACCACGATTGAATCAAAACAAGTAACTGTATCATCAAAAGAAACTAATTCAGAATGATATGCATGTAATGGAATATTAAAAGATTCAAGAATATTACGTACCTTTGTGGTCATTGGAGACTTATCAGTTGTTTTAGATACGAAGCATCTACCAGTTACTTCGCATTCTTCTTCATCAGACTCTTCCTCCATCTGAGCAAACATTGCTCCATGACTCGGGTTTCGCATTTCATCATCATCTGATCCAAATGACCAAATTTGATAAGCCCCTTCCTCCTCTTGTTCACCATGAGCCATCAATGAGAGATTCTTTGTCTTTGTACGTATCTCCTCCAACTTTTCCACATAGTATGCTTCGTCTTTTGTCTTATTTTTCTTCTCTTCTTTCTTCCTCAACATGAAATCAATAGCCAAATGATTAGGCCCATTGCAATAATGATAATCTAAGCCAGTATCTCCCTTCAGCTTTTTGTCAGCTTTTCTTTCTGTAATCTTCGAATCTTTCTTCTCTTCCTTCTTCTTCTTCGAATCTTACTTGCGAAGTTTCCTTTTGTCTTAGACGACTTAGTCTTCGTATTAAATGGCTTTTTGAAAAACTTCTTCACTCGATTATTGGAATAAAAAGCAATTGCCTCATCATCAGAGTTCATGATGAATCCTTTTTCTTCGTCAGAACCATCTTTTTCGGCTTCCCTTTCAGAGATCTTCGAAACCAATGCTAGTGGACCACCCAAACTTGATTTTATCTCTTCAGCAATTTCATTCACTTCGCTTTCATGAGACTTCAGTTGATTATACACATTGTTTAGAGTTGATGTATCAAAGCTCTACTGATTTTTAATCATCATGCTTACACTTCGCCAATCTTTGCGAAGCCCCATCACAAAGATCAAATTGTACTCCATGGCTGAACGAGTGATTCCATATCGGTTGCAATGATAGATTAATTCATTAAGACGATCATAGTAAACTTCAATGGTTTCAGCATCTTTTTGCTTGAAGTCTTTTAGTTCCACCAGACATTGTTTGACTGAAGTGATTTTGGTCTTTTCACTTCCCTGGTATTTATCCTTCAAATTGTTCCAGATCTCCTTTGCAGTAGTACATGATATCACGTAATTGTACACCACAGGAAGCAAAGCACCTCGCAACTCCCTCATGCATCTTTTCTCCAGTTGCTTAAGTTGAGTGGATTGATTTTCTACCTCGGAATTTCTAGACGATGCACCAATTGGTTGAACATTTGATGGTGGATTGCGATCACCAGAAATACAGTTCCATAACTCTTCATCCAAACCATTAAGATAATCTTGCATACGATCATCCCATTGATCATAATATTCAGGAATTAACATAGGAATTTTAGTGGATGATCCTAGAATATGAGAGAATGAAGTCATCGAATTCAAATTGAAAGACACCATTGACGTACGGAAGACAAACTTTGAGAATTTGAAGAAAACTTTGAGAATTTATCAACAAACTAGATGTTTCAAGTCGAAATCACTAGTAGAATACTCGATTCACAGATTCAATTGCAGAATCAAATCACACACTAAGATCTAATGATATTTTTTAATCTCAAAAAGCGCGGAAACTTTTGAACCAAAAAAGTTGATTCAAAAACTTTTTGAATGAATGAAACTCAGATTACAGAACGGATTCCTGCTCTGATACCAAATGATGAATCGTGAATTCGAGAATGATATAAATCAGAGTATGAATCAATGAATGTAAGACAGATTTGCACAAGGAAGTAAATAAAATCTGTTTTCAGGTCAATATAATACTTTGTGTTTACAGAGAAATCATAAACAAATCTGTAAAAACCTTATCTACTCCTCTAGTAAAGACCCCTATTTATAGGAGAACAAAGCATACAAAAAATATACTAAGGACTTAGCATTAAGCTTCAAATCCTATGCCTTAGTAAAATATTTACAAAACATAAAAAGATACAAAACATACGAAGACATGGAACCCTTCGTATGACAACCTACACTCTTCGACTTATTACAACATTTTTACCCTTACAGTTTTATGAACTGGAAGGAGAGGAACTCTTGGACTTTTTCGCCATCTTCTTGATCTTCTTTGACTTAGAAGAATCACCTTTCTCAGACTTTCACTTCTAGGACTTTGACT